>NW_016815046.1:46879-135581 GCF_001698545.2 Rhinopithecus bieti
AAAAAAAAAAAAAAAAAGGAAAGAAAAGAAAAAAAGAAAGAAACAAAGAGAAGAGAAACCACAAAGTTGCATTTTTGATATTTATTATATATAAATAATATAAATTATTTATAAAACTGAATGCAAATATATTTATACACACTTATTGAGGAGTGAATAAATTAATTAATTAATGGAAACTCGAGACAGGGAGGAGAAGTTGACCAAGAAGCTACCTCTGTCCCCTAGGCTTCTCCTTCCACTTTGAGTACTAATATTTAGTGTTCCCATCCCCATCACTACCATGCCCAGATTTCCCTGAGTACAGTTTACAATTCTAGCTCAAGTTGAAACAAAAATATCCTTTCTTTTGGATTCCCGTAGCATAGCTAAGCTAGGCAAGAATTTTAGAAATTATTGCCAGCTACTTAGAAAACATTGGGAGAATTGAACAAAGAAATAGCCCCAACATTCAAACAAAGAGAAGGACACCTACAATAACCAATGGTATGTACACTCACACCAGTCAGTGCTGAATCAACAGAACCATCTATTTACTTAGTGAAAATTCCATCACTGTTTCTTCAGGGCAGCATCGCCTTTACTACTCTGCAATGCACACACTCTGATTTTCTGATGTAATTCCCAGAATATTCCATATCCACAAGAAGAAGTTAAGGTTCCTTTGCTTGGCACTCAAGAACTAAATAATCTGTACCAGTTTACTTTTCTGGCCATATTTTCTTCTCCCTTTCCCCAGTACCTTCTTAGATGCTGTCCCCAAACTCTGCACAGTGTTACTCAAGAGCTAGGACAAATAGGACCCCTCTGTGAAAACTGTCCCCTTCCACCCCCACTCCCCCATGTCCCCATTGAAGCCATAATCTCCAATATGATGGTATTTGGAGGTAGGGCCTTGGGGATATTAAAAGGTAAGCTTAGACACATAAAAAATTTGAAGCATTTATTTGAACAAGCAGCAATTCATGAATTCGGCAGCACCAGATCCCAAGCAGTTCAGGGCTCTACCGAGAGATCACAAGGGAAAACTTTTGTAAGGTGTTTATAGAAGCAAGACAAAGAAAATACTTAATTGATTCAAGTGGAAAATCCCTAGTTAGAGGATAGTTGGTGGTTTCTGATTGATACAGTTGCTAGTTGGAGGTTAGCTGGTGATCTCTGATTAGTTAAGTTTCGTTTTACTGTTTACACTGAGTTAGGCTTCAGTTTGCTGATGTAGAAACCCAAGGTAGTAGAGCTGTTTCAGCCTAATGGCCTCCCAAGTAATGATTTTAATGGGGAGGTAATCATGGTTAGGTGAGGTTATGAGGGTGGATCTATCATTATGGGACTAGTGGCCTTATAAGAAGAGATACCAGAGAGCTCGTTCTTTTTGTTTCTCTCAGTTACAGGAAGATACAGTGAGAAGGTGGCCATCTGCAAGGCAGGAAGAGAACCCTCACTGGAACTGGACCATGCTGACACGTTGATCTTGAACTCCTAGCCTTCAGCACTGTGAGAAATACAAGAGCTGATTAATACATGAGGCTAACTCTGCACGTTTGCTCTAAGCCAGGGTGTAAGTTCGTTGAGGCCCAGGAGGCCGGCATATGGTGCAATACATGTTAGTTGAACTACATTGACTTGACTTGGTTTGGTTTCATTTAGCTTTATGAAGCCTGCCACTTTGCACACTCCTATGGTATTGCTATACTTTTAACCCCTGTGGCAGCTTTTTAAAATTGCATTTACGAGGATGAAGTGATGTATTTAAAAAGTGGAAGAAGAATAAGAACATTTTAAAAGTTTAAGTTCCATGAGAACTACTCTGTATCAAAGTTGTGTTCCTCTTGCTTCTGGTTTCCAGAGAGGAAATAAATAGAATCTTATTTTAAAATAGATATTTTTAAATATTCCATTTCTCACCTAATGAAGTAAACCTACCTCCCTACCTGTAGACAGTTGATCCTGGATGTGAGAAATTGATCCAAGGAAGGAGAGCAGATTCCATTTTATGTGCCTTGAGATCCTTGAAGGGTCTTTCTCCTTTTCTTTCAGATAGCTAGGACTGAGGGTGTGTGTCAGACAATGGGGAGCCTTCCAAAACTGGCCAGTGTTTCTTATTGTGAAAAAATGATTTTTACCATGTCTCTTATTCCCCCATCCTCTTTTAGGAACTCTTGACTGTTTTCCTGGCCAGGGTGATCAGACATCACCTGGGGTTGTGGAGGAAACTGATCAGATATTGAGTTGATCAGATATTGAGGATGGGGGTTTCTTGCACAACTGACTTAATAGAGCTGTTTGCTAGAACTGGATTTTACAAGGAAGTGCACAGATCGGCCCCAGTAGAAGATTTGGAAGCCTGACTGAAGTTTGGCCAAGCAAAGAATCCTTGTCAATTTCCATAACATGCTGCCTTTTGTTATCAGTGAAACTTTATTTTATTTTATTTTATTTATTTTATTGAGACAGAGTCTCAGGCTGGGATGCAGTGGCACAATTATGGCTCACTGCAGCCTTGACCTGCAGGCTCAGTCTTTTTTTTTTTTTTTTCAGAGGTGGGGTCTCGCTCTGTTGCCCAGGCTGGTATTGAACTCCTATGCTCAAGTGATCCTTCTGCCTCAGCCTCCACATGTGCTGAGATTACAGGCATGAGCCACCATGCCTGGCCTGAAATTTAATTTTAGCAGGACAGGTGCTGCCAAGTGCAATTATGAAGCAGCTTAATGTAGGAGATGGATGTGTGAAGAAAATAAATAGGGAGAGAAAAAGAAGATACAAAATCAGTGCCAATGTCTAGACTTTACAGATGTAATGATTATCTATTTATGTATCTCATAAGAGCAACCAGGTATATATGGAGAAAGATCCTGGTTATCTTCCTTAATATCAGTGTAATTGATTTGGGATGATGCCAAAGGTTCTAGTTTCCTTTAACAATGCACTCTGGAGCTGCTATCCACAATAACTTGTCCCAAAGGGTTTTTTTTTTTTTTTTTTTTATGATAATGATGTTGGCCTCACTTTGCAGATTTTGATTTTCAAGGTCTAAGGCCGTGAACTCCGCCCCTCCCCGATCTGTCCTTAGGCAGCCAGCTTTGTTCTGTATGCAAAGTTATGACTCACACAGAAAGGCTTCCTGTGGGTGAAAAGGAATGTGTCGCTGATTTCAGTGGAACAGTGGGGACAGAGCTTGATATTGGATGTCAGAAGACCTGCATTTGAATTCCAACTCTGCTTTTTACTGGCTGTAAGAAATAACTTTTTTGAGCTTCAGCTTTAGCATCAACAAAGTGAGCGATATAAAGACTAACTCCAAGGGACCAGGTGAAGGCTTAAGAAGACAATGTATGTGAACTGCTCATTGTAACTCTATAGTATTTTAAGAAGCTGTTTTTGGAATGTATTATATGTTGAAAGTAATGTGGGTTTTAGACCTGTATACTTAGGTTACTTAATCTTTTTTAAGCCTAAACATTTTCATGTGCTAAAGATCAGACAGGAAGAAAGAGAGACAGAGACAGAGCCATTATAACCTACTTTTGTAGGTTCTTATGAAGATTAAGAAGGATAATATATGAACAGTGTCTGGCAAAAAATCCCAGCAAAGAATGGGCTTCTGTCTTCCTATAAAATTACAACTCTTCATGAAATTAATAAACCATTAGTTACTTGAATTTTTAAATAAATAAGAAATGGAAGAATTGCCCACACCCAAGTTCTATCAAGTCATATCCACATTCACCTTCCACTGTTATCCATCACTGCTATCTCTTCCAGCTCAATACAGTTTCTCTTCTTGCGTCCTTCTTGGCCCATCAAGGACCTGTAACTGTGAAGCACCAGGCCCTCAAGCTAGCATCACAAAAAAACTCTGGAGATTTATGGCTGACAGATTTGTATTCTCATGACTACCTGACACTCAAGACTATTGACACAACTAACAAAGCGTCTTTCTGAAGATTTCATGAAAGAAGAAACACATTTTTGTTCTAGGCACTTAGGTGAAACAGGCAAAGAAAGAAATTCTAAATTCATCACATATGCATAGCTCCCTCACCACGGGGCTTCTCTATGTATAGATCGTATAACCCATCCCACTTAAGGTGTAGATCAGTTAGTATTGTCACACTCTCCAACCAGTTCAAGCTCTTGGGAAAGGATTTTCTAGTTGGCAATGAGATAACGTGAAAAGTGAAGGAGCTTTCTGAAGTCATTCAATCTTGGCTCCATTCCCTGAATAGCTCTGTATGGTCTTGGGCAAGCTACTGAACCCTTCTGGGCTTTAAATGTCTCATCTGTAAGACAGCAACCATGCCCACCTTTCAGGATATCAAGAGGATTAGAGAAACCGGGATGGAAATAGGCTGCACGGAAGAGGCAATTTCACAAAACGCCTCTTCCATTTTAGAACATCTTTGTCCAGATACTAAAGGTAGAGAGAAAGGTGCATCACTTATGCTTCACTGGCGATGTGTATGTGGCACTCCTATGATGAGATCAGCCCCTTCATCCAAGCTGGCCCCTTGTGACTGCTCTTCCTCAGGGTCTGGAAGTGTCCACGCAGCCTGGGGGTTTTGTATGGAGTCTCTAGACTCAGACTATCTCACTACCTGTCACTTTGCCATATGAAACACTTAGCATATTGCCCTTCATGAAAACCATTTCATGGGACCTCTCTGCTACATTTCTGTAGATTCTACTTTACCCCCATAAAGTAGAAAGTTCTGCTCTTGGGAAAATCGTTATAAGATAACATCTATTATCTTTCATCCAGCTCGTCATTTACCCTTCCCTGAGGGTGGTGGAGTGTTTTATCTGATGAAATCAGAAAAAGGAATTGTGTGCACTTGGCACAGCCTCTTTTGGATCTGCTCACTCTCTCTCTCTGAGAAAGAATGCTATCTTCAGGTTGCACATACTTTCCACCCAGGTGACCTGCCTCTGAGAGGGAGTCACAGTGGTCCAGTTTCGCCTGACACTGGTGGGCACATTCATTCCAGGGGGGCATTTGATGGAGTCTATAGACAAAGACCAAATTACCTTCTGCGGTTCAACTTTGTCAGAAACCAAGCTGATATTTTGATTTTCATGTGCCTGGTGTCTGTTACTCAATTCATTACCAATTTAAGAAAGGAAGAGCAGTCCCGCTCAACTGCCAGTAGAGGGTGATAAATACATGTTGACTATTAATTTTATGTTTGATTTTCCAGAGATTTTCATGTGTGTGAACATACATTATATTTTGCCTAACATGAAATGAGTGTTCTTTTGTCAAACAAGCTCTGGTACTTGTAAAATAGAGAAATACTAATGGCGTGAATTTAACCAGTTTCGTATCTACCTTTCATCCGTTTGTACAGGCACACCTCATTTCATGATGCTTCACTTTATTATTGCAGTTCACGGACTTCATTTTTACAAACCGAAGTTTCATGGCAGCCTTGAGTCAAGTAAGTCTACTGGCGCCATTATTCCAACAGTAAGTGCTTACTTGAGTATCTGTGTCACATTTTGGTGATTCTCACCATATTTCAAACTTTTTCATCATTATTATACCTGCTATCATTATCTCTGATCAGTGATCTTTTATGTTATTATTATAATTGTTTTGGGATTCCATGAACTGTGTCCATATAAGAGGGCAAACTTAATCGATAAATGTTGTGTGTTCTGCTCCACTGACCAGCCGTTCCCCCATCTCTCTTCCTCTTCTCGGGCCTCCCTACTCCCTGGGTAGGAGGGAGATATAAGGATATTAAAATTAGGCCAATTAAAAACCCTACAGTGACTTCTAAGTGTTCAAATGAAAGGAAGAGTCTCTCATCTCTCACTTTAAATCAAAAGCTAAGTCAAGACATAACTAAGCCTAGCAAGGAAAGAATGTCAAAAGTTGAGACAGGCTGAAAGCAAGGTCTCTTGTGCCAAATAGTTAGCCAAGTTGTGAATGCAAAGTTCTTTGTAAAAGCTCTTGAAGGAAATTAAAAGTGCTGCTCCAGTAAACATATAAATGATAAGAAAGCAAAGCAGCTTTATTGCTGATATGGAGAAAGTTTTAGTGGTCTGGATGGAAGATCAAACCAGCCACAACATTCTCTTAAGCCAAAGCTTAATGCAGAACAAGGCCCTAACTCTCTTCAATTCTGTGAAGGCCGAGAGAGGTAAGAAACTTGCAAAATAAAAAGCTAACAGAGATTGGTTCATGAGGTTTAAGCAAAGAAGCCATTTCTGTAACAAAGTGCAAGATGAAGCAGTAAGTGCTGATACAGAAGCTGCAGCAAGTTATCCAGAAGATCTAGCTAAGATCATTGATGGAGGTGGCCACACTAAACAATAGATTTTCAATGTAGATGAAACAACTTTATATGAGAAGAAGATGCCATCTAGAACTCTTCATAGCTAGACAGGAGAAGTCAATGCCTGGCTTCAAAACTTCAAAGGACAGGCTGACTCTCTTGTTAGGGATGAATGCAGCTGGCGACTTTAAGTTGAAGCCTATGCTCATGTGTCATTCTGAAAACTCTAGGGCCCCAAAGAATTATGCAAAATCTGCTCAGCCTGCTCAATAAATGAAACAACAAGGCCTGGATGACAATAAATCTGTTTATGGCATGGTTTACAGCATGAATATTTTAAACCCACTGTTGAAAACTACTACCCAGAACAAGAAAAAAGATCCTTTTCAAAATAGTACTGCTCATTGACAATGCACCTGGTCAACAAGAGCTCTGATGGAGATATACAAGGAGATTCATGTATTTTTTTTCTTGTCTGCTAACACAACATTCGTTCTGCAGCTCATGGATCAAGGAGTAATATCAACATATCAACTTTTCTTTTTTTTTTTTTTGTTTTTTTTTTTTTGAGATGAGTCTTGCTCTGTTGCCCAGGGCTGGAGTGCAGTGGCCGGATCTCAGCTCACTGCAAGCTCCGCCTCCCGGTCCCGCCATCTCCTGTCTCAGCCTCCGAGTGCTGGACTACAGGCGCCCGCCACCTCGCCCTGGCTAGTTTTTTTGTATTTTTTTTTAGTAGAGACGGGGTTTCACAGGGTTAGCCAGGGATGGTCTCAACCTCCTGACCTCGTGATCGCGCTCCGTCTCGGCCCCCAAACGTGCTGGGATTACAGGCTTGAGCCACCGCGCCTGGCCAATATCAACTTTCAAGTCTTATTATTTAAGAAACACATTTTGCAAGGCTATCGCTGCCATAGATAGTTATTTTCTGATGGGTCTGAACAAAGGAAGTTGAAAACCTTCTGGAAAAGAATCGTCATTATAGATGCCATTAAGAACAGTCATGCTTCATGGGAGGAAATCAAAATATCAACATTAGCAGGAGTTTGGAAGAAGATGATTCTGACCCTCATGGATGACTCTGAGGGGTTCAAGACTTTAGTGGCGAAAGTCACTGCAGATATGGCAGAAACAGCAAGAGAACTAGAATAAGACATGAAGCCTGTAGATGTGACTGAATTGCTGCAATCCTATGAGAAAACTTGAATGGATGTAGAGTTGCTTCTTGTGGATGAGCAAAGAAAGTGCTTTTTTGAGATGTACTCTACTCCTAGTGAGGATGCCCTCAATGTTGTTAAAATGACAATGGATTTAGGTAGAGTTTTACATAAACTTAGTTGATAAAGCACTGGCAGGGCTTGAGCGGACTGACTTCAATTGTGAAAAAAGTTCTACTGTGGGTAAAATGCTGTCAAACAGCATTGTATGCTATAGAGTAGTCTTTTGTGATAGGAAGAGTCAATCGATGCAGCAAACTTCACTTTGTTCTTATTATAAGTAATTGCCACAGCCACCCTGATATTCAGCAACCACTACACTGATCAGGCAGCAGCCATCAACATGAAGGCAAGAGCAAAAACATTAAGATCCGGTGAAGGCTCAGATGATGGTTTAGCATTTTTATTTTTAGCAATAAAGTATTTTTAAATTAAGGTAGACACATTGTGTTTTAGACACAATGCTATTGTACAATTATATTATACAATGTATATTGTATAGTGTAATGTAAACATAACTTTTATTTACACTGGGAAACCAAAAAACGTCATGTGACTTGATTTATCATGACAGTTGTTTTATTAATGTGGTCTGCAGTCAAGCCCACAATATCTCTGTACTTCTTAAGTGCTTGGAATAATGCCTGGTATGGATTTACAGAACCAGTTCTAAAGCCAGGCTGCCTGACTCTGTCATCTACTCAAGCCCTGTAGGTCTTGTTTCCTTAACTACAAAACTGGTGCAATAATACTTACCTGTGGGTTATAATGATGCATAAGTGAGAGAATGTGTGCAGAGTTTATTGCAATCCTTCAAAGGTTAGGGTCAGTTTCAGCTGTAATACAGACCCCAAAAGAGTAACATTAATAGAATGAGAGTTCTTTTTTCCTTCTATCTCCAAAAAGGAGATGGGAGAAAGGTAAGTCTGACATGGCAGCTGCATCCTTTAACAGAATCTAGGTTCTATGAAAGAAAATAAATTTTCTTTCTGACGAATTGTAGCCCCCTTGAATGATCAGGCCCAGGGAAGCATTGAAATGCAACAGCTGTAACCTCTCACTCCCCCTTGAGCTAGATAATTACCTCTTGAAGCCACTTGCTACGTGGGCTCTGGACTAACTGATGCCAAACAGCCATAAAATACCATATGCTGGCTGGA
Organism: Rhinopithecus bieti; assembly: GCF_001698545.2. NCBI lineage: Eukaryota > Metazoa > Chordata > Mammalia > Primates > Cercopithecidae > Rhinopithecus > Rhinopithecus bieti. Next base: position 55,532 of record NW_016815046.1, read on the forward strand.
CGCAGTGGCTCAAGCCTATAATCCCAGCACTTTGAGAGGCTAAGGTAGGCAGATTACCTGAGGTTGGGAGTTCAAGACCAGCCTGACCAACGTAGAGAAACCCCATCTCTACCAAAAATACAAAATTAGTCGGACGTGGTGGTACATGCCTGTAATCCCAGCTACTCGGGAGGCTGAGGCAGGAGAATCGCTTGAACCTGGGAGGCGGAGGTTGTAGTGAGATGAGATCGTGCTATTGCACTCCAGCCTGGGCAACAAGAGCGAAACTCAGTCTCAAAAAAAAAAAAATTACCATACGCTGGACATCACAGCTCATACCCTATAGTTCGACAATGCATAAACTAATCACCAGCCAATGTTATCTCTGTAAACCAATGAGAATTCCAGTCAAACAACATTTTTATCAGCATACTCTTCATCCCCCTTTGCCTTTAATACCCTGCTTGTAACAAAGGCTAAATGAGCATTCCTCAAGGCAACTTGTAGTGTGTCCCAGGCAGTTGTCCTCAACCTTTGCCCAAATAAATTATCTACATTAATTTTTGCATTAGTTTCTTTCTTTAGGTTGTTGTCCCTTTCTATTCTGCTGCTTTAACCATGCTATCTCATAATCCCAATTGGCTGCTTGAGCTCCAGCCATTACATTCACATTCCAGGCAGTAGAAAGGAAGAAGTGGCAGAGAAGGGTTGAAACAACCCTTTACTGATTTCTTGGTTTACCAAGAAATGTTCTCTTAGAAAACTCAGTTCCCCTTGCTCGGTTGGCATTAGAGTAGATTTCTCTACTATAATTTTACTTCCTCTAAAACTTACTAGGAATTTTTCTGCACTGATCATCAGAACTAAGTATAGAGTTTCATGAAACATTTCCCACAAGCTGTATTAAAGATTTACTAACAGTCTTACAATTCAACTTTTAAATAGCAAGCTTATGTAAGCATTTTGCCACATGTATATATGACAAGTTATGTATGTGTATGTTAGTGTGTGTGTGTGTCTGTGTGTGTCTGTGTATGTGGAGAGACAAAGAGAGGCACGTTGCAATCTATGGACTTGTAGTGTGTACTTTTAGCATGTACATTTTATAGAGGCTGCTCTCTAATAATCTTAACCTTTTTGGGTCAGAAACCCACTCTAGGATCTGAAAGAAAGCTTAAAACTCCTCTCTGGGAGAATGTACATGAAAACATACACTCCAAATTATAGTCATAATGGATTTTATTACATTGGAAATGTATTTCTTTCACAAAAATTATAGAAAACATATTTACAATAATCTGTGACACCAATAAATGTTCAAGCTTGGCAAATGGTTTTAACAATGGTCTTTCCTTTTCTCTCAACAAAAGAGAAAAGTGCTTGAAGTTCAATTTTGTGCCTCCAGAAGGCCTCTGCACAGTCAGTGAGTTTCTTAAAGTCTGCTCTCATTTCTTGACAAAAAAACCTCTCAAACAATGGTGATTCAAAGCCCTGATTCTGATGAAACTGATGACTCCCACAACAGTAAACAAGACTTCTTTCAAGATTTCCGCAGAGTACTTGAAATTTTTTAATGAAATGCGAGGCCTCCTCACTCCCTCCCCGGTCCCCAGGCATTCTCCACCCCATCATTCTGTTTTAACCCTTTCCATGTTGTAATCATTCTATGAAATCATTGTATTTGTTTGGTTAATAAATTTATTACTTTGCTTAGCATTTATCTATCTCTGCCACTAGAATGGAAGTTCCCCTGAGAGGCCACGCTATAGCCCAATGCTTGCAGCTGTGTGCAGAGTTATTTGTATTCCCATGAGGATCATCACTCACCGGCCAGCTGGAGCCCATTGCACAGGCTACCGAGCGGCAACTGGGCTCATCTCTCCTTGACTCCATGTTCAGAGAAACCAGCAGTGCCATATGAAATCATATTGGAGCCTGAGTCAAGAGGGAAAAACAGGCACCCCATATAGTTATCAAAATATTCTGTCATGTGGTAAACCAAGTGGAAAAAACTAAGTATTATGATAAAGAACAAAAACAGGCTAGGCATGGTGGCTCATGCCTGTAATCCCAGCACTTTGGGAGGCCAAGGTGGGTGGATCACCTGAGGTCAGGAGTTCAAGCCCAGCCTGGCCAACAATGGTGAAACCCCATCTCTACTGAAAATACAAAAATTAGCTGGGTGTGGTGGCACACGTCTGTAATTCCAGCTACTCAGGAGGCTGAGGCATGAGAATTGCTTAAACCTGGGAGGCAGGCATTGCAGTGAGCCGAGATGGTGCCACTGCACTCCAATCTGGGCGACAGAGCAAGAACCTGTCTCAAGAAAAAAAAAAGAAAAAAGAAAAAAAACCATGATTAGTCGGGCACAGTGGCACATACCTGTAGTCTCAGCTACTAGGAATATTGAGGCAGGTATATGGCTTGAGCCCAGGAGTTCTAGGCCAGCCAGAGCAACATAGCAACACCCCATCTCTTAAAAAAAAATAAAAAAACAAACAGAAGACCATGATTATGTATAAAGCCCTGCATAAGGAAATTGGAGGTATGTAGAAATATAAATTTGCCCAATTCAATCTGTTCCCATGCCACTGTCAACTCTCATAAAACCCCCTGTTGGGTAACTCAAAAGCCACTAAGATTGAGGAGCCCCGGGCTGACTGGAAACAACTGTTGCCATTACACAATCATGCGGGTCCAAAAACACAAACAGCAGCCCATCTTTAGTCCAGGTTTTGATACTTTGCTTGTCGTGGATTTTCTGCACTGATTTTGGTTTTTTAGAATATTGCATTAAAACCTTAGTCCTCATGATTACTGAGATTGTCCTAGCCCCAGTCTTGTCACTGAATGTCAGACAGTTTAAAATAGGCCACTGTGGGAGCATTAATCCCCTGGAAACTGGCAAGGGCTGCTTATCAGGACTCCACTCCACCTCTCCCAAAGAACTGGTTGTTAAACTTTATTTATCAACAGACCACTGCCAACAATCCTCATTGTCAACATTCCTTATACCTTATCTTCTATATCTTCTCTGAGTGTTCATTTCCTGTTCTTGCTATAACTGATAACATGCCTTCCTTTATGGACATTGCTTCACCTGCTGTTCTCTTAAGAATTGGCTTGTTTTTCTTTGTCCATCCTCATACCAATGATCCTAAAAGTAAGGTAGATATTCTCTTTGGATATTGCAGTTCTTAGTCTATTTTTTGTCAATATCCCAGATACTTTGAAGTACTCAGCATCAAAACTATACACGCTACTATTATTTTAAATGACCTTAAGGTCACGCTCATTCATCAGAGATTTTATCGCTTTTAGCTACCACTTTTGTAATCATTCTTGGGGACTTTCCATATCCATATAATTCTCAGTGACTTTGTTATCTCAGTTAATTTACCCCCTCAATTGTTAAGAACTTTTCCTCTCTTTATTGTCATTACAAACAGATCTACTACCATTGAGTTTCAAATTTAAGCATCATATTCTGACCAATACCTCTTACCTTTCCATCTTGTTCCCTGTAACACTCATACTTTATCAATTCTTGGACACCGTTAAGATCTCTGATCCACTAATCTTATCTCATTTTACTGTCTGTCACAATCTTCCTGGACAATCAACTTCTTCTTGTCCCTCTTTATCCAGTTAAGATGCTGTAATTGATCACAGTAGTTACTCCTTACATTTATGTTTAGCTGGCAAATGATCTTTTTCTGTTCCAATCAATAAAGAGGATCAGAGACAGTCTGCATTCAGATAGAGCAGACAATAGTATGCATTTACAGCTTCATCCCAAGGCTAGGTTAGCTTTCTTACCTATTGTCAGAGTTCAAAGATATCTAGACTATCTGGACATCCCACATTGATCCATCATGTTAATAACATGATGCTAACTGGATTATATGAACAAGAAATGGGTAGCACATTGGACACTTTGGTAAGAAACATACTCCAGAGGGGTGAAATAAATCCTATTAAGACTCAGGATGTATGTCACACCAGTGAAACCTTTAGGAGTCTGGTGGTTGGGACATTCTGGGACATTTTCCCCAAGTACAAGAAAGGATAAATTGCATCTCCCTATCTAAATCTGTCATAAATGAAGATGGAAGTATAGCTCTTAGTAGTTCTCTTTAAGCCCTTGTGGCAGCATATTTCACACTTGTGAATACTGCTCCAACCCACATCCTAGATGTCACCAAGGCAGCCAGCTTTGGTGAGGCCCAGTGGAAGAAAGAGCTCAGCAGCCAGATAAGGTTGCAATGCTGCTCGAGCCATAAAACCCAGCAGACCCTATGGTATCAGTATCAGAGTATCAATGGTGGGAAAGGTGTGTGTAGAACTTATGGAAAGCCTCAACTGGGAGAATCACAATGAAGACCTAGAACTCTTGAACAAGTCCATGCCATTAGCAGCAGATAATTTAATGTCTTTTGAAAAACAACTTTTGGTGCGCTACCAGACCCAGCTAGAGGCAGAGTGCCTGATCACAGGACAGAAGTGACAATGTAGCCACAATTCACATCATGTCCTAGGTTCTATCAGACCCCCCAAGTCCATAGGTTGGTTAGGCTCAATAACAATGCATCCAAAGCAGAAGTGTATATCCAACATCAAGCATGAGCAAAACCAGAGGGCACAAGTGAGCCGTGTGAGCAGGTGACTCAGAGCCATGTCATCCACTGTTGTACCAGCACCTCTCCATCGCTTTACCTGACTGGTGGTGCAGGGGATACCTTATAACTAGATAATGGAGGAGGAAAAAGCCTGAGCTTGTTTTCTGGGTTGGTGAATTGGTTATGTGGGTGCAAGTCAAAAATGGATGGTAGCTACACGATGGCCCACTTGGGAATAACTTTGGAAGACAATGCCGAGGTGAAGTCCTCCCAATGAACAGAGCTTCAGGTGGTGCACTTGGTCATCAGCTCATGGGCAGTGACCAATGTCTTGGCCAGTCTCTAGAAAGAAAGCCTCATATAATTGGAGATTTTTTTTTTTTTGAGATGGACTCTCACTCTGTTGCCCAGGCTGGAGTGCAGTGGCACAATCTTGGCTCACTGCGACTTCCACCTCCTGGGTTCAAGAGATTCTCCTACCTCAGCCTCCCAAGTAGCAGGGACTACAGGTTTCCACCACCACACCCAGGTAATTTTTTATATTTTTAGTAGATACGGGATTTCACTATATTGGCCAGGCTGGTCTCGAACTCCTGACCTTGTAATCTGCCCACCTTGGCCTCCCAAAGTGCTGGGATTACAGGCGTGAGCCACTGCACCGAGTCTGGAGACTTATTCTCTTCATCTCTGTAATCCTAGGGCCAAAAACAGTTCCTGTTGATATTAAATGGTGAATGCTTGTGGGATGAACGAATTTACTGAATAATTGAGTGAATGCACCTCTTCCATAAAGGTGCCAAACTTGCTAATACCACAGGTTCCTCACCTGTGCACAGAAATCTTTTCTTCCAGGAGGTTTGCTTAGCAAAGTAATTTTTCACCATCTCAAAGGTAGTCATAGCCCTAGCAGTTTCCAAAAGTTGCTCCCAACATTAGAATGCTTCATGAAAGGCATGGATCTGGCCGTCAAAGAGGAAAACAGGAGCTGGTGGCCAGAAAGTTCAAGGTTCTAATATCAGTTGGAACACCGAGAGCTCACCAACTAACAGCACAAGGCAGTATGGAGCAACACGCTGTTTTAATGAGCACCTTGGTGCAGATGGGCTGAGGCCTAAAATGGTGTCGGCCCCAAATGAGGATGCGGCAGAGGTTTTACAGTCTTCTGTAAACAGGAAGTGTCCCAGTCTGATGTAACTGCTATGTGGTACCCCCACGGCCTCTCTCTTGGTCTTCAAGGGGTACGTGTCTTCCGACCAGCTCTCTTCCTTCTCCTGCTATCTTGCTGACGCACACTGCTGGCGCAGGTGACCTTGTGCCTTGGCACTGGACCTGAGAAGGGAGGAGTTATTCATTCCCCCAAGCTTTCAGGACCTGGGGAAAGTCTTTCATTCCTGTCTATTTGGTTATAGAAAAAGGGAAAAGGGATGACTTTTTAAATAACTACTTCAGGCATGACATAGAGGGTGGTGTGGGCACCTCGGAAAAAAGAAAACTTAATTTTGAGGTATTTTTGAGAGATGGGTTGGTATGCATTGTGTCGTTGTAGCAGGATTGTCTGGCGGTTGACTGTAGTTTCAATAAGACTTTTAATGGCTTTTATTATCAGTGGGATAATACAGGGCAGAAACAGGAGGAACCCAGTGATGAAGGTTACTGCCCCTACCAGCGTTTTAAATCCTCCTAAATTAGAGAACCACCTTCCTAGGTTTGTTGGTTCCCATCCCTTCCAGGTTTGGACTGGTACATGGGTTACTTTTCTGATGTTTGAAGTGATTTCTAGAGCTGCTTTTCTGTTATCGTCTATATTAAGACAGCAATTGGAGATATTAAACTTACCACAGATCCCACCTTCTTCTGCTAATAAGTAGTCTAGTGCCAGCCTGTTTTGATAAATTGCCGCGCACATTTGGTTTTGTTGTTGCGTGAGCATTTCCAGGGCTGAGGCGGTTTGGTTAGTGTTTATCTCTAGAACAGCCTGCAGTCTAATTACTCTATTTAGCATATATATGGGAGTGCGATAACCATCCTCAGCCCAAGTGGCAGGACCGTAATATTCGATGATCCGTTGTGGAGGCCCCTCATCCTCTTGCCATCTTTGGCTTTGACCTACCTTTAAGGATCATTTTTCTTTGTTTAGGTTATCATACACAGGGACTCCGAGGGTGTTGCCTGCCTGCTTTGGAAGCAAAAAGAATCCAGGTTTAATTGTTCCTAGGAAGAAAGTACCTTGCCAGTGATAAGGTGGCCACAAGTAAGCTGGGTTCCACATATCCAAAGGAATCCATCAGGGGCAATCCATTGTAGGCTGATGTTCATAGGATTGTCCCATAGTGTACTTAGGCGGGGTATGTGGCATAAGGGTTAGTGGTGTTTGTACAGTTCCAGGCCCTTTTTGACGAGACACGATTGAGGTAGCTTAAGTTAGGAGACCAGGCTCCGTGGGGTAACCCTGGCCACCACTCTGCTGCGGAGGTATTGACTGTTAGGGTTTGGTGACAGAGACTTTCATCTGTGGTGCAATGGGTTTTATTAGTCCACTTGCGGTATGCGCACCATCCCTCTTACTGGGTTGGTAAGTGTCCAGGACTGCGGGCGTTCCTGAGGAGTGAAAGTGAGGCTGGAGTCTTGGGATGCTAGGAAGTAGGGGACACTGTCTATCCCATACCACGGCCACTGTTCACTCAACGAGCTCCCCCACATACCCAGCAATTGCACGCATTTATGGTAAGCATGATGCATTCTCTTAGATCTACAAACAGGTTTTTTTCCTGGCTTGGGAAGGGATACGCCTGCTTGTAGTTTTGTATAAAGGGGTGGAAATACCATGGGTTATTCTGGAGGGGAGTTGTTGGCTTTGGCCTTTGTTTTGGCTGTAATCTGTTCTCTCTCTATGTCCTCTGGCACTTGAGTGTTTACTCCCCATTGTCCAATTGTGGTGAAGCAAAGCCACTGCTTACCTTTTGGACATATAGCCCCGTTATAACTGCCAGATACTCTACTCCTAGATTTTTTGCTTTATAATAACTTTTCCCTGATTCAACACATTTCCTCGACTAAGGTTCCATAACAGGATTTTTCTATATGATTATGGTAAGTAAAGGACTGTTGCATTTTTCCTCCATAGTGGAAAGACTGATAACATTCACGGCAGCTTGGAGGGGCTGCTGTAGACAGCAGGGTGGCTACTGACAGGATTGTGGTGAGGAATATTCTTGTATTAAGACCTTTGGTTGAAAGTGAGGCACAGCAAGTGGTTGGGTAGATACAGGCCATCTCTGGAAGAAGGTGATTAGTCTTCTCATGTTTAGGCTTTCTAGGGGTTTTGGTTTTAAGAAAATTTTGGGGTTAATTTAAGCTTGGTAGGAGAAACTGGCCTGGAGGACCACTTAGCTGTTAATATTTTAGAGGAAGAAGTAGCCTTAGGGGTGAGCTTGACCCTGGTGCGATGGATCCAGTGGGGGAGTCCTTGGACTCTCATTGCAGTTGGTGTGCTGAGTACCACAGCGTAGGGGCCTGTCCACTTGAGTTGTAGCTTTTTGCGAGCATCAGGTTGGCAGATAAACATGTCTGTGCCTGCAAGACAGTTATGTTGAGAGGACAAGGAGGTGTCGACAGGGAGAGGCATGGTCTCATTTGCTGCTTCACGAATGAAAATCCAGTGTCTGGATTAAGGAGAGAAGGTAATTCCCGAGTGGCTCAGAGTCTGGGAAGGGTGGAGGCTCCAGGACGAAAGTTCGGCCGTCCATGATTTCAAGGGGACTATAAAAAGAGGGTGCCTTTGGTGTTGCATGGAGTCTCATGAGGGTGAAAGAGAGGTTTTTTATTCATGACTGTTGGGTTTCTAGAGCCGGCTTGGTGAGTTGGGCTTTAAGGACAGAGTTCACTTTTTCAACTTTGCCTGAAGATTGAGGCCTGTAGGGTGTGTGGAGAACCCATTTAACGCCTAAGGATGTAGAGATGCCTTGGGTAATTTGACTGATGAAGGTGGGCCTGTTATTGGACTGGATGGATATTGGGAGTCTGAAACGGGGAATTATACGCATGATGAGAGTTTGTGTGTGATGATATTTGCACCCTCTGAAGTTGTTGGGAATGTTTCTACCCACTCAGAGAAAGTACAGACAAAGACTAGAAGATAGAAGAACCATTTTTTGGGCGGCATGTGAGTGAAGTCTACTTGCCAATCTTGCCTGGGTACCTGGCCCCAGGCTTGTTATTAAGTTCCAGTTTTATTCCATTGTGGTCAGAGAAGAAAGTTGATATAATTTCAAATTTATTTATTTATTTATTATTTATTTATTTATATGTTTGTTTTATAGTAACAGGGTTTCATTCTGTCACTCAGGTTGGCTGGAGTACAGTGATGCAATCATAGTTCACTGCAGCCTTGAACTCCTGGGCTCAAGTGATCCTCCTACCTCAGCCTCCGGAGTAACTGGGACCATATGAATGTGCCATCAGTCCCAGCTATTTTTTTTTTTTCTTTTTGGTAGAGGCAGAATCTTACTATTTTGCCTAGGCTGGTCTTGAACTCCTGGGCTCAAGCAATCCTCCTGCATTGGCCTCCCAAAGTGATGGGATTCCAGGCCTGAAGCACTGCACCTGGCCTTTAAAAATTTTTTTAGAATCTTATTTTGTGTCCTAACATATGGTCAATACTGGAGAATGTTCCATGTCCTGATCAAAGTAATGTGTATTCTGCAACTATTGTGTAAAATATTCTGTAAATATTTGTTAGGTCTACTGAGTCTATAGTGCAATTTAAATTTGATGTTGCTTGCTTGTTTTTCTGTCTAGATGAATCTATCCAATACCAAGAGTGGGATTTGGAAGTCCTCAGCTATCACTCTATTGAAGTATATCTCTCCCTTTCAATCTAATAATGTTTGCTTTATATATCTAGGTGTTCCAGTGTTAGGTGCATATACATTTGCAATTGTTATATTCTTTTGCTAAATTGATTCCTTTATTATTACATAATATCTACCTTTCTTTTTAGCTTCTTATTTGAATTCTGTTTTGTCTGATGTATCTACTGCTCATTTTTTTGTTTCCTTTTGAGTAGAGTATCTTTTTCAATGACTTTCTATGTGCATCTTTGCTGGTTAAATGAGTTTCTTGTAGGAAACATATAGTTGTGTCCTCTTTCTTTTAATTAACTCAGCTAGTCTATATCTCTTAAATGAGAAATTTAATCCATTTGCATTCAAGGCTTTTATTGATAGTTGAGGACTTACTCCTGTCATTATTAATCATTTTCTGGTTGTCTTGTATATCCTTTGTTCTTTATTTCCTCCCTTATTATTTATTTTTGTGGTTGGGTGGTTTTATGTACAGATAAGGTTCGATTTCCCTTTTTCCTTTGTGTATCGGCCCTACCAATGAGTTTTATAGTTTTACGTGTTTTCATTATGGTGATTAGGGTCTTTTCACCTCTAGATGTATGACTCCCTTGAGCATTTTTGTAAACTTGGTCTAGCGGTGATGAATTACCTTAATTTTTGCTTGCCTGTGATATATTTTATTTCTTCTTCATTTCCAAAATATATATTTGCTGGGTATAATATTTTTGAGCCGTCTTTTTTTCTTTCAGTACTTTGAATATTATCACCCCTTTTTCTCCTGACCTGTATAATTTCTGCTAAGAAATCCACAGTTAGTCTAATGGGGATTCTCTTGTATGTCATTTGATGCTTTTCTCTTGCTGTTTTTAGAATTATTTATTTGCCTTTGCCTTTTGACAATTTGACTATAATATGCCTCAGAGAAGCGTATCAACCTATTTGTGATTCTTTGAGCTTTCTGAATCAGGATATCAGTCTCTCTCCCAACACTTGGGAAGTTTTCAGGTATTATTTTATTAAATATGCTTTTATTTTTAGATGGAGTTTTACTCTGTTGACCAGGCGAGTGCAGCAGCATGATCTCAGCTCATTGCAACCTCTACTTCCCAGGTTCAAGTGATTCTCCTGCCTCAGCCTCCCAAGTAGCTGGAATTACAGGTGCCCACCATCATACCAGGTTAATTTTTGTATTTTTAATAGAGACAGGGTTTCACTATGTTGGCCAGGCTTGTCTCAAACTCCTGACCTCAAGAAATCTGCCTGCCTCGGCCTCCCAAAGTGCTGGGATTACAGGCATAAGCCACCGCACCTGGACTTATTTCATTAAATAAGTTTTTTATATCATTTCCTTTATACTCTCCTTCTGTAATGCCATAATGCAAATATTTGTTTGCTTAATGGTTCTTCATAACTCCTGTATGCCTCCTTTATTCTTTTTATCTTTTTTGTTCGTTTGCTTGTTTTATTTCAAATGACCTATCTTTAAGTTCAGAAATTCTTTCTTCTGCTTGGTCTCATCTATCATTGAAGCTCTCAGTTGTATTTTTATTTTATTCGTTGAATTCTTTAGCTCTAGGATTTCTGTTTGGTTCTTCTTATTGTTGAATTTCTTATTCAAATCATGAATTATTTTCCTAATTTTATTGAGTTTTCTGTCTTTATTCTCTTTAATTTCATTGAGTTTCTTTAAGATTATTATTTTGAATTCTTTTCCTGGCATTTTGTGTATTTCCTTATTATTGCAGTCCGTTACTAGAGAATTACTGTGTTCCTTTGGAAGCATTATGTTTCCTTGCTTCTTCTTGCTTAATGTGTCCCTACACTGATTTCTACACATCTGGTGGAACAGTCACCCCTTCCAATTTCATGGAGTAGGTTTTATAGGGAAAGATTTATTCTCATAGATCGGTCTTGGGGAGTAGGTTCAGAGCATTGTGTTGGCTTTGTTTCTAGGTGGATGCAGTAGTGTAGCATCTGCATAGTTTCTTCAACTGTGATCTTTCCTTGCAATGTTTGTGAGTATCTCAGTGTCCTAGGTTGAGAGATTTTGTGGCAGTGGCAGTGCAGCTTTGCCATGGTGGGCTTGCCAGGCCTTTCTCATGTCTGAGTGCATGTATGGCCACATTGGGTTGGCCAACTTCGGGTCTGGCTCACTGTGATTTCATGCCATGGGGCTGTTTCTCAAGCCTGAGGGGGCAGGTGTGTAGCTGCTTTGATGGCCCGCCTGCTTGCCTTCTAAGGATTGCCTATGGGGCTATCTCCCAGGCCCAAGATATGAGTGCATGGCTGTTTAGCTGCCTGGAAGTGTGTTTGCCAGGGCAATCCACAGGGCCATTTCTCAGGTATGGGATGCAGCCACACACCTTCTTGGCTGGCCTGGGTGCATGTCTGCTGGGGGTGGCCACAGAGCTGTTTCTCAAGTGTTGATTGCACATGCAGGTCCTTTGGGCAGGTCAGCAGCATGTTCATGGTAGGGATGTGGTCCCATGCTGCTACTGTGTCTTAGGCCCTGGGCATGAGCACAGAGCTGCTCTGTGAGCCCAGTGGCATGTCAGCTGTTAGGTGGATCAAGGACCTCTCTCACTTCAGAGAGGGTGTGCAGCAGTTTAGCTGGCTTAAGGGTAGGCTCTCCTTGGACAAGACTTCCAGACTCTTCTTCCAACTGTAAAAGCAGACAGTGTAGGTTGGTTTCACTGCTGTGCAGGACCAGAGTCACAGGCAATCCTGGGCCCAGACTCCAGGCAGCTGGAGTTGTGGGATTCGGCCACCTGTGTGGGCTTCACACAGCTACTCAGTCAGCTTCTCGTTTCTCCAAGCCCTGGTTGTGAATGTGAGGCAATCCAAGGGTGTGTTCATGGAGGGAGTAGGTGCTATAGGCCTGTTTTTCAGGCCCTGTACATCTGCATATGGCCACTCTGCTGGCCTGGGGGTAGGCGTGTCAGTTGTTTGATGGGCTACGACCTCTCCTGCTTGAGGGAGGACATATAGCCATTTGGCTGGCTTAAAGGAAGGTTCACCCTGGGTGAAACTGCCAGACTGTTCCTTCAGCTGTATTGCAGATGACAGGGGTTGGTTTCACTGTGGTGCAGGACCAGAGTCACAGCCAATCCTGGGCCCAGTCTTCATGCAGCTGGCCCACATGTGGGCTTGGTGGAATGAAGATGGAGCCCCAGTGCTGGAGAAGTGTAATGGTTATGGCCCCCAGAGCAGGGCACAGTCCGGAGATGGCTCTGATCTCAAGATGGTGCCATGCTGCAGCAGCTTGGCTCACTACGGGAAGGGTGTGTACACACCCTGTTCTCCTAATCCAGAGTGATACAGCTATATGGATTCCCAGAAGCTCTTCAAACTGGGCACAGGGCTTGCAAGGACTGTGGGATTATTTCATAATGAGGACTGGGGTCATTTACAGTGGCAATGGAGACTGGCGGGGTTCTTTTAACTTTTCCCTACAAGGGGACTTCCCTCCTGTCTCTGGGCTGATGCAATTGTGGCAGGCAAGACGGGGCTACAGATGCCATGTGCCTCCATGGTACTCTCTTGGGCTTCCAATCACTACAAGTTCCCCTCTACTGCCCCACTGCACCTTAATGCTCTCTATTCATAATTCCAGTTAAATATTAGCGGTTTATTCATTCCCTTGGTCCTGTCTTGTGGCAGGGATAAGAACTAGGCATTTCTAATCAACCTTCTTCCTGACGTCACTCATTCCAAAATTCTTAGTGTGAGTCACAGTTTAAAAATTTGAAAGCTACTGGTAGTGGTTGAGAGTTTGAGTGCTATAGTCAAATTCCTAGGTTTAAATATTGACCCTAACATTTACTTAATGTGAGATCTTAGCAATTGTTCTCACTTCTCTGCATCTCAGTTTCTTCACATGTAAGATGGATTGATAATGGTATCCATGAAAGGGGTGGTTATGAAAATTAAATGATTTAATGTACATAAAGCTCATAGAATGGTGCTGGCCATTTACAAAGCTCAATAGATATATAAGCAGCAGCAGCAGCACCTTCATATAACATATGCCAAGTGCTGAACCATAATCCAGTGTCTGAACCATAATAAAGACTCAGTAGTGGTTTGTCATTGTGGAAGAGACTTCTGGTGCTCACCATACCCATTCACTTCTGTTTTCTGGCACACAGGAGGATGACACTTCCCCATCCCATTGAAGATAGGCCTGACTGGGCCCTACCACCAGATATGGTCAAAGGATTATAGGTAGAAGTGATGTGTGCCACTTCCAGGCCTGAGCAATTGATTGCTCATTTGAGACTCAGGTTCTATTTTGCCTTCCTAAGCCAAACCCTGAAGCCTTAGGTTGGGACAGCAGGGAAACAGTGTGGTAGAACCTCCATAGCTTGAGTCCTTGGGTGAACATGAGTCCTTATGTGAACAGAGCCTACTGCCACCCTCAGCTCCACCAGCTTGTGTTGGACATGTAGCATGTAACCTTCATTTGTTTATAGCAGTTTTATTAAGGCATAATTTACATACCATATGATTTACCTTTTTAAATATACAATTGGGTGGTTTTTTGTATATTTAAACTTCTACCAGATCTCGCAGGGCCTTGAATGCCAGGCTCAGGAGTTTAAGTTTTATCCTGTGTGAATTGGACACTTCATAAGAAGTTGTCTTTTAATTCAAAATGTGTTCAGATTATTAAGGAAATAATCTGACAAAGAGTATTCCCCATTTGCTTCTGGCTTCTTCCTAATTTTTCCCAAATGTTATAAGTTGTATTTTCCTTCTTAGCATCATGTCATAGTTACATGACTTTGTTTTCTACTTTCACCTTAACATTACCTCATGTATGTTTTTCTCTGTGTCTTTATCATCTTTACTTTTGATGGCTACACCTTATCTCTTGCTATTGTTGGATATTTATAGTTTTACTTTATGTATACAGCATTTTAAAAATAAATACACATATGTGTATACCTGTGTGCAGGCCTAGGAGTAAGGGGAGGCAAGAGCCAAGGACATAAATGTAAGGAAGCGCCTACCTTCTGGCATGAAAATTTGCACCTATGTACCTCATTTGCCTTACCTTGGTCCCAGCCCAGCCCTATACCTCTGTGCGTGTGTGTGTGTGTGTGTGTGTGTGTGTGTGTGTGTGTTTTCCTTTTAAATGATTTCCTTGGGAAATAATTCCCATGACGGGAGATTACTGGTTCAGAGCATGTTAAGATTCCAATCACTAGAGTGTTTCTCAGGAGGATTCCATTGAAGAATTTTTTTCCCTTTTTCAAACTAAATTTTGATATGTATACTTATCAAAAGATGGGAGATCAAAAATCTTGAGATGTGTACATTTTACAAAGATTACAGAGGCAATGGGGGATGTTAGGGGGCCATTACAATAGCATGTCTCAACTAGAGTGCTATTGTTGCTATAGAAATTCCACTGATACAACTTTTCACATTTGCATGGCCCAGCCAAAATATTCTGGGTTTATTTATTTATTTTAGAGACAGGGTCTTGCTATGTTGTCCAGGCCGGTCTTTAGCTCCTGGGTTCAAGCAATCATCCCACCTCAGCCTCCTGAGAAGCTGAGACTATAGGTATCACTCCAACTTTAGACACAGTTATACCTTCATGCAATCAAGCTGTATACTCAATTATTATCAAAACAGCAACAAAGCCTCTGATATTGAGTCCATGTCCCTAACAGATGACCCTTCTGTGTGTACCAACCTGGCCACTCAAGGTGTATCATTTTCACAAGAGATTAGCTCTTTGGATTTGGATCCAGGAGTTTCAATTGGCAGAGCAACCTCCAAGTCAAGAGGACTCTCATGGAAGAAGGAACTTGGCTGTTTTACACAAAGCAAGTTCCCAGTTTTAGGCTCAAGTTCAAATTCTGTTACTTGGGGACAAATGAATTTGCCCAGTAGCAACAATTTTTATAGAAGTTACATGGAAAAATATCTGGGCTAGTCTGTTCTGTATAAATTTTTCCAGGAGGGAGCACTTTTAAAGAAAGCACTAAATGGAAAATCACCAGCATGGAGTTTAGAGAGGTCTAGTGCTTGAGTCATTACCAGGCAGATGGAGTTCCCAAACTTGCATAATTAGGGGAAAGATTGGAGGGTGATGGAGCAGAAAGAGCAGTTGGGGTGAGGTAGAGTATCATGAAGAGAGGTTGTTGGAAAGAAACCAAAATTGTCTTCAACGATCTTCAAGTGACTTTTCTGAGGCTATCTTGGAAAATGTGTTTTCTACCTGCCAATTAGGGCTGATCAATTTATTATTTTGTACCTTCTAATTTGAAATACTGGAAGCTACAATATTAGAGTTAACTTTTTCTTCTGTGGGTTTCTGTCAGTTCATTTTTCTTCTTCTAGAGAGTTTTGCTAAGTTACTGTACTGGAAGTTACTGCGTTGATAGAGTCTCACTTTCCAAAGACTGATGAAATTTGTTTTACTGACTCTGAATGGAGAGTCTTTTCAAATTCTTCTGAGTGTTTTGGATCAAGCTCATCAAGGCTTTCTAACCTCAAGAGCATCAGAGGATGCTGGCTTTTGGTAGAAGGCTTGCTGAACTACACCTAGTATGCATAGACACAGCTAACACCTGTTAGCTGTGTTAGAATGGGGTGCAAAGAGAGCTCTAGAAGGCTACAAAAAGGCTGGGCAAACCCGTATTTTGTGAAGGTGCTTCGCAAAAAGATTGCAAGCCATTTTTCTGGCATGCACCTTTGTCTAAGAACAAAGTACGGTAAACTATATGTATAGTCAGTATGATTCACATAGATTAAGGACAAGGTATTCGTCAAACTCCCAAAGAGCATCAAACTGGGATCGGACAATACACAAAGGCATTCTTCTGGGCTCTTAATGAAACCAAAACTTATTTCCAGTCTATGTATTTATGGGATGCCTGTTATTTTCGCTAAAGCATTCGCTTTCCCACGAAATACAGGAGCTGAGGAACTCTTTTCTGCTACACGGGACGGGGGCTAGCGATGGGGGCGGAAAGAATTCGGTACCACTAGGACCTGGCGGAAGAAGCATCCCTGGCGGAAGAAGCATCCCCGCCGACCCCTGGGGAAGGCGGCCGCGGAACCTCCGACGCAACCAATCAGAAGGGTCCTTCGCGCAGCGGCGCGCCAACCACAGGCGCCCTTTATGCCGGCCTCACGGGCTATTTAAAGGTACGGGCCGCGGCAACGACCGCACCGTTTTGGGGCGGGGGTCTGGGGAGCGCAGCAGCCATGGCCGACCACCTCGTGCTCAACAACGGCGCCAAGATGCCTATCCTGGGGCTGGGCACCTGGAAGGTAGGTGGTTGGGGGGCGCGGGCCCTGGGCTCGCCTCACACTCTCCGCGCGGCCTGTGTCGGGGAGGGACCAGTAGTGACCCTGAGAAACCCGCGCCGCGGACGCCTGGGTTGCTGGGTGCCTCGCGCCGGCTTGCAGGTTCCCCAACGGGCTGGGGTCGGCCCTGCGGAGATCCGGGCCTTGGCTCCCGGGGCTGGCCCTGGGCGTCAGGGGAGACATCCTGCGAGTGGGGTTTGGGAGCAGCTCACAGGAGCCCTCGTCCCACCGCGGGCAACCCTTGATGGGCGGCCCCTGAGTCCGCATTTGGTGTCCGAGCGGGCGCCCCAAGCGGCACAACGCGAAAGGGAGGCGGGGAAAGTGGGCTTAGCAGACCGGTGGGCCTCCGGCGCAGAACAGGGACGTGGAGCCGTCGGCGAGGTGTGGGAGCGCGGCCCCAGCCTCCTTCCCCTCGAGGCACCTGTGGCCCCGTTGCCTTACTTGCAAATAGTTTGTCTCAGTCCTTGCCGTTCTTGCCCTCCCTCAGGAATAAGCATCTCAAGCCCGTAGAGGGCAGATAATTAAATTAGGTGGCGCGAGTTTGCCCGGACCCAGTTGCTAACAAGGCTCAGTGCGGAGCTCCTCGGCCAGGCGCCGCCTCGGGATGCCCTGGGCCTGGAGCTCGGGACACAATCTGGGCACCCCATAGCCAATTGATAATTCAGCAGGCGCCAAGGTTAGCATTTTGCCTGGAAAACCTCAACACCACACAGCGTCCCAGAGAAGTGCCTGGCCGGATGAAAATGACAAAAGGACATGAAACACCGTAGGATATGAAAAAGATGATAATATGATTATGAAAAACTAAAAGTAATAGCCTGATTATGTGAAAACTGAGCAACAAATGTGGTGGTATGGGAGCTGAGGCAAAAGCCAGTATTCTTAAGTACTAAGTATCGTATATTATATTCCACAGCCATAACCTGGGTTTCTCTCTCTGTTTCTATTTTCATTGTTTGTTTGTGACAGGGTCTCGTTGCCCGAGCTGGGGTGCAGTGGCACAATCATGGTTCATTGCAGCCTGGAACTCCTGGGCTCAAGTGATCCTCCTGCCTCAGCCTTGCGGGTAGCTGGGACTACAGGTGCTCACCTCTACACCTGGCTAATCTTTTTTCTCCCCTCTCCCCCAGAGACAGTCTCCCCTTGTTGCTTAGGGTGATCTCCAATTCCTGGGCTCAAAGCACTCCTCCCACCTCCCCTCCCAAATACAGGTGTAAACCATCTGGCACGCCCACGTCCCAGGTTTTTCTCTTAAAATTTGATATGGGCCTGGGCGCTGGATATTTACACACAGCCAAGGGAAGAAAACAACAGAAAGGATTGAGTGAACTGGGAGATGTTTGAAATAGGACAGAAGAGTTTACATGTACCCTAAAACCTGCTGTTAAAAATTAGTAAATATAAGGTGAGTAAGAAAAGGGTCATTTGCATCAGGGAGAGTGTTTCTTGGCCAGAATGATCAGGGTACGTAATTTGTTTCCTCCAGAAAGTCCAGTGGTGTCTCTGAGGGTGTAATTGAATTACAAACATGACACCAAGCTAATTTCCGTCTGTTGCAGGTTAAGCTCTTGGAATGGGGGCAGAAGGATGCTTTCTTGGCAATTGCTAATACTTTCTAAGCATGATGCAGCACACAGATATATACATGTGTCTGGAATAAAAATTACTTGACAGTACTTAACCTATGTGGGCAGCATTTCAATATTTTTATTCTATTCCATTTTCCAAAATTATTGTCGTAACTCTAGAAGCTAGTTTTGTGACCCATCATTTGAAAATCACTACTCTAGGGTAAATAAGGAGAAAAAGTTTATTTTTTTTGAGACAGGGGCTCACTGTCATCCAGGCTGGAGTGCAGTGGCATGATCATGGTTCACTGTAGCCTTAACCTCTTGGGCTCAAGCGGTCCTCATACCTCAGCCTCCCAAGTAGCTGGGACCACAGGTGTGTGCCACCACACTCGGGTAGTTTGTTTTTAATTTTTTATAGAGACAGGTCTCCCTATGTTGTCCAGGCTGAGGAGTAAAAGTTTATGGAAAAGGGTTTCAGATCATTCACTTGAGCACTCAACGCCCCAAAAAGCTGTGTCTTTGTTTAAGATAACATCACATTGTTAACATCTGTACATTTAGGTTATGCATTCCAGTAGACAGTTCATTGAGAACTTGGATAATGTCTGCTTCATTCATTATTATTTCTAGCACTTCTCACAGTGCCTGGCAAATATAGTAGTAGGTATCCAAAAGTTATGTGTTGAATTCATGTGAATTCATGAAGTAATGAAGAAGTAAAACGACTTCAGAGATAGCTGTATGGTAAAAGCGCCCACTTGTATTTCTGTGGATGAGATCATCAGGTTGGTGTAGAATTGTATGGTGGGGGCAGCGGGGAATCGTGGGTCAAATTAATGGTATAAGGATGGACTTGGAGTCAACTTCCTTTTTTTCTTTTTTAATGACTTAAAACCTTTCCCTTGGGCCGGGCACGGTGGCTCATGCCTGTAACCCCAGCACTTTGGAAGGCAGAGGCGGGCAGATCATGAGGTCAGGAGATCGAGACCATCGTGGCTAACACAGTGAAACCCTGTCTCTAGTAAAAATACAAAAAATTAGCCCGGCATGGTGGCACGCACGTGTAGTCCCAGCTACTCTAGGGGCTGAGGGAGGAGAATTGCTTGAACCGCAGAGGTGGAGGTTGCAGTGAGCTGAGATCCCACCACTGTACTCCAGCCTGGGCGATGGAGCAAGACTCCATCTAAAAAAACAAAAAAAACCAAAAAAACCTTTCCGTTGTATGTGTGTATGTATTCTTTCACAGATGCTCGATGAAAGATGGGATCTTTTGCCTGTCTTTGTGACAGCTGGAAAAGGCCCTGCAGGCACATGCCATTCCTTATTTTCCTGGGTCTTTCCCTGCCGTAACGGCTGTGTTGTACCTTTCAGACCCTCAGCAGGATTCTGGTAGTCTCTACTTTTGAAGGTCCTCAAATTCCATTCTCGCCTCAGGTGGAGGTTTCAGGCAAATGGGGAGACCATCTCTGCCTCAGACCCATGTGGCTTGGACAGGGTTTCTTTCTGGCAGGCTTGACCTCTACAATGGATAGTAAACAAGGCCACTGGCCAGGCACGGTGGCTTACACCTGTAATCCCAGCACTTTGGAAGTCCAGGGCGGGTGGATCACCTGAGGTCAGGAGTTTGAGACCAGCTGACCAACATGGTGAAACCGCATCTCTACTAAAAATACAAAAATTAGTGTGGCATGATGGCGGGTGCCTGTAATCCCAGCTACTTAGGAGGCTGAGGCAGGAGAATCATTTGAATCCAGAAGGCGGAGGTTGCAATGATCTGAGATGGCGCCACTGCACTCCAGTCTAGGCGATCAGCAAAAAAAAAAAAACAAAACTCCGTCTCAGAAACAAATAACAACAACAAAAAACCATCATAGCATTGTAAAGCTAGGAAGCTTTTAAATCAGAGATGATGTCTGCTGCCAGCCAGTGTCTCGTTACTGATAGTGTTTTTAATCTAGTTGAAAAATTGTTGGAGGTAAATAGTTATTGTAAGTCTCTTATGTATGCTCGCAGAATACTCCTAGGGCTGAAGGTACAAGTATGTTTCTCTACCTCCCTCCCACCTATGAGCCATGTGAGACTCTCCCCCCGCATTTTGCCCCAAAATAAAATTGTAATATCACAGATAATATTGTACTTCTGCTTATGGCCCGTAGCCTTCTAGACGGTCACAAGCCATTCTGTAAGCTGAGGGGTTTTTTTGCCCCCAAAGAACTAATTTTTGTCTCTTTGGGGCAATAGCAACCACTTTGAGAATGCATGAGGTAAAAGAAAATGTGCCAAGAAAGACTTGCTGCACCTTCCCCAAGTGGGGGTAAGCTCGTGATGGCCCAAGATCCTTGGATGGGGTAAGGGTTGAGGCGCTGTGGGCATGGAAGTAACACAGGAGCCGAATTTACTGTTCACTTCCCTAGTGTCTCTAAAGCCCTCATCTCCTCCTCTTCAAGAGCAAAGATATTTAAATAACCCCTGCCCCTACAGGGTCAGTCCTGGTCCATCCACATCTCAACTAGTTAGAAATAGCAGTGTCTTAGAATTTGGGACAAATTGATGAAAATAGAACAGGAGGAAGTTAATCTCTGTTGCCAAACCTGATTCTGAGTGATGGTTTCATGTTCCTTGCTCCAGGATTATCAGCACACCATTCTCATGCTTCCTACTCAGGACGGTTTCTTTACCCAAAGTGAAGTTTCCTTTGCCCCCTCCCCCTACCCTTTCATTTCAGTAGTAACACCTGCTAACTAGAGACCATTTCAAAAACGTACAACGAAGAAGAGTTCCCTCTTCCCAGAGATCCCGTGGTTAATATTGCAAAATATCCAATCTCTGAGATACTTTGGTTTTACCATAAACACTGTTCTGTGACCGTCTTCCTGTTTGGCACTGTGGCTTGCTTTTTGACTTGCAGAGGGAATAGAGGGAGGGGTATCTTGAAGTAACTATCAAATACCTGTAAGCAAAAGGGAAGATAACTAGGTTTTAAAAGGAGTGTTGTGTGTATCTGTGTAGGAGGGAGACACTGATTTTAGTTATCAGTGTCTCAAAGTTGGTATTAGCCGACCGATGTTATCAAAGGAGGAAGTAGGACCCCTGTCTTGAAGAGGTGGTGGAGGACTCAAGGGCAGAGGCTTCTTACTGCCATCACTTGGTGCCATCAGCCCAGAACATTGCAAAGTCACTGCCCAACGTAGAGCTTTGCAGAGCCAGAAGTTCCAGGAGGAATGGGCATGCATGGCTTTGCCCATTAAGGGCACACAGATTAGTGGCAGGATCGGGTTAGAAACATGTAGGATTTGTATGATTGAGTTGCAGTTGGAGTGTTTCATATGCTGCATTTCTACAGCTCTTCATCAGTGATGGCTGTGCCTGGATGCCACCCAGCATGTTTTCAGTTTACCTTCTTTTTAGAAGTCAATCTGGACCCTTCCCTCTGTTTGCATTTTCTCTTCTTTGACATGGCATGGGGAGATGTTGTCACCCTGTGTTGGCATTCCCAATTTTAGTGAACGGTTTCTCACCACAGCTTAAGCTGGCTGCTTCATTTGTCCTAAGGCAAATTAGTTTCTCTTGGGGAAGGGCTCTATATTGAGATCATTAACATTGAATGTGGTTGTGGATCCTCCTACATTTTCATTGCAGAGGTGACTTTTTCCCTGAGCACTTTGGTCAGCCTCACAGCATACATGTCTCAGCGAATGGCACATATCCAAGGAGCGATCAGCAGCAGCTTCCTCGTGACCTCTTGCAGTCATTGTGTCCTTTACTTTCTAGAAAAACATCTCACAACTTTCTTTTTCATTTCGTGCCAACTGTTTGACAACCTTGATTATCCTAGTCTGTGCTCTATGGATTCCAAAGAACTGAAAAACCACTTTAATCTTAAGCAGGAAAAAAAAAAAAATGTGTGTTTGGGGTGGGGATTGATTGACTTCCCAAATGACAGCTGCTGATGTTAGGTGTCTGAGATTCAGGGTTCTAAATGTTGTCACCAGGATTCAGCCTCCCTCTGCTTCCCTCCATCAGCTCCAGGCTGACATTCTCCCAGTTCAGTGACCGCAGCAGAACCAGGGCTGGTCTTAGTGGTTCCAATTTAAGTGCAAAGATTGAGTCTCATGGCCTGCGTTGAGTCGTGTTCCTGCCCCCGCACCAGTTGTGTGGCAGGCGGTGCGTGGCTAGGCCGAGCCTGCGGAGTGTGTCCTCCCCTCTGTCCCAGGCTTCGAGGGATCCGGCAGGCACAGTATATATAGTACATGCTGCAGCAGCTCCTCAGAGAAAAATCAATCAAGGCACCATCAAGCCTGGAGAAAGTTCATTGTGTCCTGGGCAGTTTCCTGCCTGGGCCCCAGTTGTTCTCTCTGGGGTAGGGATGTCCTGTGCTCTCCCTGCTCTCATCAGTGGTAACTGTGCCCGGACACCACTTAGAGCCTGCGGTAAGGCATTCTTTCCAGAAATTGAGATTCTCTGTTCCTTCAACCATGCAGGGTGGGGAAGGCTGTAAGAGCAGCTTCTGAGGTCCTCCAGTCAAATAGGAGGTCGCCAGGTCCTCTAAAGGTCTCCTCTTAACCCACGCCTTCGATGAGCAACCCTACCCTGCCTCGCTTGTCCCTCTGAGGTGGAGAGTGAGCTCCTTGCTAACAGGCTCTGGTTATGGGCTTGTTCACTTGGGTGCCTTTCTTCCCCAATGCCTGTTGAAAATAGCTGATGTCAAAACACAGATGTCTGCAGCTGCTATGGCCCTGGGGGGGTTTTCTTTTCATTTGTTTCTACCCCAGCTCTTCAAAGGAATGCACTCTGTTCACTCAACAGCCCACTGCGCACATTTATTGCTCAGCTCTGTAATCATAGCAGGATAGTGAAAGTTGGGGGGTACTTGTCCATGCAGTCTGTCTGAGTGCCAGTGAAGCACAGTGCCATGTAGGCACTTCCTCCTCCTCTTCAGTAGCCAGGCTCCCCACAGCTGTTCTGGTCACTCAGATGGTCAGGTGGCTTGGCCATGGACACCCATTCAGTCATTTTGCCAGGTCTACCACTAACCATTTGGCGATCTTCCATGATCCACATTCCCCCTGGTTTCCCTTTAACTCATTTCTGTCTGCTAATATCTCTGAGGGGCCCTCTCCCCTGTCTCTGTACCTCTTGAAGCAGATCCTCATACAGTGAGAATTGACACATGGGCCTTTGAATCAACATCAGTGATGTTCTTGACCTCATGATGATCTCCCAGAAGTGCTTGAAAACAAGCAATTGCCGGTATCAGAAGCCATGCATGAAAAGAGAGCATAAGGGTCAGGCATTTGCTGGCTGAACTGGGGGGCCAAGTGGGAATTGGGGTCCGTAGGACAGCAATTTTTGAAATATTTTCAGATATTTGGAGGAAATGGTTTCCCTTACTATCTCAGCATTCAGAGTGTGGGGAAATGTTTTTAATACAGTGGTTTGCAAATCAGTGGATGTGAAGAAGCAAGAAAATGAGATGACTTCAGCATATCTTTTAAAAGTGATCTGACCTGTGCTTCAGTGGCTGTCAGATTCTCCTACAGGGCAATCCTGTGTGGCCTTTCACCTCCATCCCCCACGTCTGAGGCTGGTAGTCCAGAATGCTGCGGAGGTGCACCTGGTCTGTCTTCACTGAACAAAGCAGCAAGCTGGTCAGCAGGGATCGGCGGCTGCCACTGCCCCTCCTCCTTGCTGGGCAAACTCTGCATTCTGCAGGGCTCATGTACTTTCTCCTTTCAGTCCCCTCCAGGGCAGGTGACTGAGGCTGTGAAGGTGGCCATTGACGTCGGGTACCGCCACATCGACTGTGCCCATGTGTATCAGAATGAGAATGAGGTGGGGGTGGCCATTCAGGAGAAGCTCAGGGAGCAGGTGGTGAAGCGTGAGGAGCTCTTCATCGTCAGCAAGGTATTGTTCCACGGTGGGGCTGGAAGGGACTCTCAGTCCCATTGTCTGTTGGTGCATCAGCCCAAAGCCAAGTCCGCACTCAATACAGCTACACGTTTCACTGACGGGCGATTCTTCCAGGGGAAACGTGTCACTCAGGGCCATACAGGGCTCCAGAGCTTGCCCATCCTCGGCTCTCTGTTGAACCTTCATTCCATCTGGGCCCATTGCTTAGAACCCCATGTTGATGAGGCTGAGGTTGTGGATTGGCCCTCCCTCTCCAGGGAGTCGCTTTCAAGGATGGAACTTGGTTCCCATCTGCAAACTGAATCTCTACTGCTGGCCACTGTCTTTGACCTGAGATATCGATGCACAAAGGATATGAGGCAGGAGGATGGGGCTGGCTCCACAAACACCAGCCCAGGGGGGAAGTTTCCCTGAGAGTTCATACTTAGGCCTAGGGCAGGCTGACCAATTTTGTGTCCTCTGTTTGGTCCTTGTAAGAGGTCTCTGTGACCTGGTCATCCTGCCTGCCTTTGGAAAGTTAGGATCTAGTACACAGTGGAAATGCCCTCACAACCATTCAGAGCATTATGGTGAAACAAATGGGTTTTGGGGAGAGGAGACTGCTCCGTCTTCCAGCCAGGAAGCTGCCTGTGGCTGGCAATGATGACGTGTGCCCTCTCGCTGGCTTAGCTGTGGTGCACGTACCATGAGAAGGGCCTGGTGAAAGGAGCCTGCCAGAAGACGCTCAGCGACCTGAAGCTGGACTACCTGGACCTCTACCTTATTCACTGGCCAACTGGCTTTAAGGTATGGGATGCCTGGTGCAAACCAGGTCCCCCGGAGCTCAGGTGCAACCTGTGGTGTGTTTTGAGCTGCCTTAGCAGGTTATGTGTGGGTGACTTTCTGTTCTTGCTGCTCAAGGTATAGCCAGTGGATCATTAGCACTGGCATCACCTGGAAACATCTTAGAAATCACAGTCTCGGGCCCCACCCAGGCCATTTGAATCTGCACCAGCAGTGACTCATATGCACACTTCTTCCAAGTTTGAGGAGCACTGCTCTTTGTCAGTTTTTAGTTGTGCAGTTTAAAACTGTCAGCGAACACAGCTGTTGTTTGTAATGCACATGGCCATGAGGCACGGTCAGTACCCTGGCCCTCCCCTCCAAGCACATGCACACATACATTCCACACATATATGAGTCTCTACCCACATTCTACACATATACCCTATCCTGTGGAGGCCTGGTAAATATTTGTTGGCTGTCTGGTTCTTTGCACAAGAAGAACTTGAGAGTTATTATGTCTTTTGCCTTTTTTCTAGCTGCTGCCTCAGTTTTCTGCTGTCAGCCAGGTTCAAAGTGTGCATTTAGCTGTATCCTATAGCCCTGTTTTATTGCACCACAGCATGTCAGGGCTGAAGGGACTTGACTTTTATCTTTGGATTTTAGGGATAAGCCGGGGAGACTGGGCCAGGTGGTAGTTTTATAGGCCAGTGACCAGCCGAGCCTTGGCCCCCATGAGTCCTGGTCTTGAGTCCTTCCTGTATCCACACATTGCAGTCAGTGGCGGGGCTAATCTCTGTGGCAAAGTAGTGTCCATGTCTCCATCTGACAGTCTCAGCTCCAGCCTGTTTGATAGAGAAGTGTTGGCTGTCCACCTATTTCCTTTTCATACTGGCACACAGATTGTGCCTCGCCAGCTGTGGTGGTTTAGAATTGTTTTAGATGCCAGCTTCCCTCAGCAGGTCTGTGAAGGACTATTACTGATTGTTTTGTTTGTTTGTTTGTTTTTTATTGTAATGACAGCCTGGGAAGGAATTTTTCCCGTTGGATGAGTCGGGCAATGTGGTTCCCAGTGACACCAACATTCTGGACACATGGGCGGTAAGACAGCCCCTGGTTGGACCTTGTTTTCATGACTGGTACCCTCTTCTTAGGAGCAATCTGCCTGCCATTTCTCACATTGCATTTTGTTATTCTGTCACTGCTGTTTGCTCTTCTTATCTCATTAAAGCCAGCCTGGCTTTCGTCTCACTGTTTCTTGGCTTCTGAAAGGTCTAATTCGCTGGCACTGAAGAGTGAGGGCAGGACCCGTTAAACTGGTGCAAAAGACACTACCGATCCTGTCCTTTCTGGACTTGTTTCTGCACCACACAGACACTCTTTCCTCTATAGGCCATGGAAGAGCTGGTGGATGAAGGGCTGGTGAAAGCTATTGGCATCTCCAACTTCAACCATCTCCAGGTGGAGGCGATCTTAAACAAACCTGGCTTAAAATATAAGCCTGCAGTTAACCAGGTAAACATCCCCCAGGGACACTGGCATTGCAACGATGCTGTTTTACTGTCTGATGCTGGTAGGGATTTCTCGTCCACCTCACCCAGCGAGTGGCCAGGAGGCAGCTCCTGGGCGTTGGCAGAGTCCTGAGTTATGATTCAGCATGACACAGCACATCTGGGAGAGGAAATTTACAGGAAAGAAAGGGTTTGAGCCTGGCTTGTGACAATTTGGGTTCTGACAAAGAGGCAGCCATGAGATCCTCAGACCTGTGATAATTGATAAGTGGCTAAAGCCAGGAAAAGCCTCTAGAGCCCATGAGAACATCTATAATAAGATGATAGTAATAATATAATAACATCAAGAATACTACCTGGGTATTGTAGGAAGGTACAGCTTATCTGGGAAATAGGGTGTTTGTTATACATAGTTTTCTCTATGGGGTGGGGAGGGACTTTAGCATAGGAAGCTTCATCTGTGTCATATCAGCATGTAGCCACAGTGCTCCCATCAGCTCTTGTGTTTGCATTTGCAGATTGAGTGCCACCCGTACCTCACTCAGGAGAAGTTGATCCAGTACTGCCACTCCAAAGGCATCGTGGTGACTGCCTACAGCCCCCTCGGCTCTCCTGACAGGCCCTGGTGAGCTTCCCACAGGCTCATGCTCCCATGTCACTAGGTGAAGATTAAAAATGACTAAAAAGAACAATTTAGCCTCAAGGAAGATGTTTCTAGGGCTGATCTGCAAAATTTCCCCTGAGTCTCTTGCTGGTTTTCCTGGAAGGGTTGGCGTTTCTAGTAGCAAGACACCTACTCTTTTTCCAAAGGATTGGGGGTTCCTAACCCAGCTCTGAGGAGGAAACTGGTGGCTGCCCTCTGAGGTCGATGGGAGGATTAGGGTTAGGGTTTCTGGCTGCCATGAGTGGCGGCCATGATGGTGTGACCTGGACTATCTTTCTATCCTCAGGGCCAAGCCTGAGGACCCTTCCCTCCTGGAGGATCCCAGGATCAAGGCGATCGCAGCCAAGCACAATAAAACTACAGCCCAGGTACAGCCACTTCAGGTGTTCCTGACCAGAACTCCCTGCATTCCTGATGGTCCTGTTAGCTGGGAGGAGGAAGTGACTGAGCCTGTTACACCCTCACAGGGAAGTGTAGTTCAGGGTCCTCAAGTGCAGAGTGGAAAGGGCACAGATAGGGGCTTTAGAAGAGTGGCATGGGCTCTTAGAGTAATAGTGCCTGCCCCCACTATCCCAAGGGTGACTGCCACGAGGGCCAGCACTTGTTCATTGATGTGGAAGCTCATCTCTGTACAAATGTAAGAGCTGTACCAGCTGTGCAGGGAATGTTCTTTCTCCTGAGTGGTAGTGTGCGTTCCTAGCCAGTGGAGGGCCTCACGTGGTCTTGTGATATGCCTGAGATACTGAAGCGTGTGGCACGGTGGCTAGCGCAGGACTCTGGAGTCAGATCTGGACCTGAATGCGTCGCCTACCTGTTGGCTAGCTGTGACCTGCCATCTTGGAGGCCCTCTCTGATCACCTGCGGAGTTCTCGCATGTCCTGCGGGTTGTGTGTGCGACACTGTGATGATGGTGCGAGTGCCCGGCATGTGTACACACTCATTGTCTCCCTGGGCTCACAGGTCCTGATCCGGTTCCCCATGCAGAGGAACTTGGTGGTGATCCCCAAGTCTGTGACACCGGAACGCATTGCTGAGAACTTTAAGGTAAGATCTTGGCTGGTCAGGCCTGGCCCTCCTCCGTGGAGGGGGGGGGGGGGAAGCCGCTCATCCTGTCCCTGGAGTGTCATCTGTGGGATCCCCACCATCCTCTCCTCTGAGGCTAGGGAGCCATGGCGAGCAAGCCATAGACTGAGACGGACACCTCACCGGTGGAGCCATGTGCAGAGCCAGGCCTTGTGCCTCCAGGGCCCCGTGCTGTCCACACACACACTTACACCTTTGCTCAGGCCCTTCAACAACACTGAGAGGTTACCCAGAGAAAATCTCGCTCTTGAGCTTCACTGCCTGGACCTGCCCTGCGCTGAAACTATTAGTTACCAGCCGCATAACCTTGGGCAAGTCACTTAACTGCTCAGTGCCTCAGCTTCCCTGTCTATGAAATAATATCCATTTTGAGGGTTGTTACGAAGATTAAGTGATGCATCAAAGCACTTCACGTGGTGCTCATGGTGCTTAATACCTTAGTAAGTGATCGAGACATGTTGGTGTGCTGATAAGTCCAGGGACCGCAAAGGACACTCTGGGCCATTTAGCCCACTCACCAGCTCTGCAAGGAGTTCATGTGATGATGGACAGAGCCTAGATGTGTGTCAGGGCACTGGCAAAGTGCTCAGTGTGGCAGCTGGAGCAGCTCAGGCTTCCGGGCGCCACCTCCCTCCCGGCCCGTCCTTGCAGCTTTGGTGAGTCGGGGTGGGGGCACGCCCAAAGGAGAGCAACTCAGGAGTCCTGATGGCCCAAGCTCTGTTCTCAGAGCAAAGTGGCTCTGCCGGGGATGCTCTGTCTTTATCCAAGATCTGTGCCCCATGGGGCTCTTGGGCAGGGCCCAGCTCAGGTGAGCAACTGGTTTTGCCCAATTCCACTGCCCAGAGGCTGTGGCCGTAATGCCTGCCACCTGTCATGTATGAGACAGGGATGAGAGTGATCCCTGAAGAGGGAAGTGGAGTTCATTGTTAGTAGAGGAGGCGGTTTTTCTTCTTACGTGCAGGTAGATGTTCTGAGTACACAAGATAAAGTGGCAAAACCATGGCCACTGAGGGAAAGGCATAGCCCACCAGAGATGCATCCTTTGTTTCATATTTCATTTTTTAAGGAATTAGGAAAGAAAAAATAAATGACTAATCTCAAAATGCTAACCTAATTATTTTATTTTTGCATCTTACTGTGTAGCTTCTGCACATTTTTCTGTGATCGTAATCACAGAGCCTGTAGCAGACTCTCTTTCTGCACATTCTGTGATCGTCTGAAGCTAAGAGCCCTTCGGCTCTGGGAGTGTGTGTTGGTCTCTTGTGGGTCTCACCCAGTGCTGCCTGCCTGCCTCCCAGCCTCCATGCCAGCTGAGTTCTGTACCGTCTGCTGCCTTCATGCAGGTGGTTCTCTTCTCCCAGTATACCTCTCTTGCCCTTTCTGTCAGAACCTTATACTTCTTAGGCCATGTCAAATACCATCTCCTCTTCAGCCGTGGTGGTTCAGTTCCCCAGCTGGAATCCATTTGGAATACCTCTGCCCTTCCTGTGCTCTGTTGAGTGTCTTACACTGTGTGATGAGTTATTTGTCACAGCTGTAGAAATACCTCTGCCCTTTGTTTGCTTCATCAATAGAGGCAAAGACACATCTTACCCATGATTCTGTTCCTCACTGCAGCTTATCGCAATAGAAGTGCTCAGTAGTGTTTTTTGAAATGAAATAAAGTGTATCATTTCCCTGGGAGGTTCTGGAAAGGAAGGACTGTTTTCATCGTTCCATATATTATCTAGCCCAACATGCACATTTCCTGAATAGTAATATAATCAGCTTTTTCTAAGTTCAGTTTATCATCTCTGCTCAAAGCCATGGAAGACATCTCCTGGGTCCTGCACAGTATTTCGTCTTTTGTTTTTATTTGCAGAGCTTACTGGATTTTTTTGTTTGTTTTTTAGGTCTTTGACTTTGAACTGAGCAGCCAGGATATGACCACCTTACTCAGCTACAACAGGAACTGGAGGGTCTGTGCCTTGTTGAGGTGAGTGAGCCCCAGCATGAGGAGCAGTTCCCAGGAGATCCTCAGACACTGCAGAGCAAAAGAGTGATCCCTGCAGGCCTCAGCACCCATGCGCTCCTGTCACAGCTGTTCTTGCTTTGCACATTACCTTGCTTTCTCAGCCACATGATCTTGCATTAGCTGAACTGCATGAAGCCAAGATGCCAAGAGATCTGCTCCTGATACCTTCTTCTAACCCCGGGGCATTGTTGGCCTGGCCTGAAGTAACTACATGTTTTGGCATTTAATTTTTAAGTCCTAGTGGTTCATCTGAAACCAGGTGATCCCGGGTGACCCTGGATCAAACTCTGGAAGAATTTGCCTGTGACTTTTTGTCTTAATGACCCTAATGAAAGGGGTTTGGTCGGAAGCCCCTGGGGCTGGGGTTTGAGACAGTCCCAGCTCTGACCCTGGTAAGCCACATGGCTCCAAAACAGGCCCTCCCTCTGAGCAGCAGGCACCTCAGTCCCTCCAGCCATACATCCTCTGGTTCTGTATCCTCTCGTGGTAGTTTGGAAGGAGCTGCCTAGGAAGGGTTTCTGTGGGGTTTTCTCTTTTGCTACCATTACAATAACTAGGTGACGCGTGTAAGTCACTTTCTGCTTTCAAGAAGGAACTGCTCATTTTGCAGTGGAGACTAAGACCCTGTTTCTCTTTCACTACCCTTATTCTCGTCTGAGCTCTCTGTTTCCACAAACTCTCCTTCAGTACTTCCTCTTCTAAGCAAAATTTGAATATTCCCTAAGATGGGGTGGGCCACCAGCTTTCCCTTTCCAGAGTCTGTCCCCTCTCCCTCCCTGGAGTTTGCACTGCTGGTGGCATCAGCCACTGCCCCAGGCAGATGTTTGCCCAGTCTGCGTCGTGGACGATAACTTTGCCCTGCTTCAGGCATGCGCGTGTCTGGAGAGCCTGCCGCTGCCACACTGTGGCCTCACACTCAAAACAGGCCACAAACAGCATGTCACAGGCAGCCCCAGGCCAGCACCCTTTCAGACATCTTTGTTAATGCTACTTAGCCTTAGACATTAAAATCATTTTTGGATCTAGTGGACAAGGAGGAGAGGAGTAAGTCAGTCACCAAGCTACTTTGGTTCTCCTTTCAGAATCTCCCATTCATCTGTCTTCCTTTTCCTCTCCCACTTGAGACAGTGGATTGAAGCTCTTAGGGCTGAGGAACCACAGTGGTTTTCTCATTGCTCCCTTTACAGTTAGACTCCTCTGCCCTCCAGTATTGTTCTAGAAACCTCTGTTCGATTATCCTGTTGCGCGGTGGTGAGTGGGAGGAAGAGACTAGCCCTGACATGCCCAGGTCTCCCAGGGAGTTTTCTCTACGCACGTGCCACCCCTCTGGCAGATACTGCTCTACTGAGCCTGACCTGCTGATGTCAGTGTCACACTCTTTGGGCACACAAA
This sequence comes from Rhinopithecus bieti, assembly GCF_001698545.2. Classification (NCBI taxonomy): domain Eukaryota; kingdom Metazoa; phylum Chordata; class Mammalia; order Primates; family Cercopithecidae; genus Rhinopithecus; species Rhinopithecus bieti. The sequence goes on from NW_016815046.1 coordinate 87,207, forward strand.
AAAGGCAGGCCATGGATAACTTTTGAATGGCTTTGAATAAGAGTTACAGACTCTAAGCACCCAGCTCAGATTACATAACTCTGGCCTTGCATGCCTTGCTCAACCATCTGTCCGGCGTTCCTGCCTTTATGTTCCCAGCACAGCCATTGGCCGTACTAGATGGACAGTGAGTGAGCCTTGGCAAAGACGTCTGCACCTGTGCTCTCTGCCCTGTTTCCAGTATAAAATCTCCAACTGTTGATTGTGCTCACTTCAGCCCCCACTGATACAAGGACGCTCCCTCCATCCTCAGAGCACTTGTCCTCAGAGCACTTGCTGTTGCTTCTCTTATCCTTAGAGATTCAGTCACATACAGAGTTTCAACATCCCCCTTTTTTTTTTTTTTTTTTTTTTTTTGAGATGAGCTCTTACTCTGTCACGCAGGCTGGAATGTAATGGCATGATCACAGCTCACTGCAGCCTTGACCTCCTGGACTCAAGCGATCCTCCCACCTTAGCCTCCCAAGTAGCTGGGGCTGTAGGCATGCACCACCATGCCTGGTTAATTTTTAAAATTGTTTTATTAAGATGGAAATCTTGCTATGTTGCCCAGGCTAGTCCCAAACACCTAACCTCAAGTGATCCTCTCGCTTCAGCCTGGAATTACAGGCGTGAGCCACTGTGCCTGGCCTACCTTCTCATATTATTACACCCTCTTATTGTTTAAGACCACAAGATACTGTCTGGTCCTGCCAACTAGACTGAGTTACTAGGAGGCAGAAATAGTGTTGCCATCCTGCATGGCCCAGGCACAGTGCTGGGCACATGGGGAGGGGGTTGTCCCTCCCACGTGTGCCGCTTGGTGACAGTAGTGGTAGAGGGGTCTGCAGGGTGAGTTGCTTCCCCCAGCTGCAGAACCGTGATCTGCAGACTCAGAACTGGCTTGTTACCTCTGAGGTTCTGTTTTCTTTCTTCAATGAGACACATCGTTTCTCTGTTGGGGGTTGGGTATAGTCAAAATCACCTCTTCAAAAAGCAACCATTTTCTCCTTTCTCCTGACAGCTGTGCCTCCCACAAGGATTACCCCTTCCATGAGGAGTTTTGAAGCTGTGGATGCCTGCTCATCCCTAAGTGACCTGTACCTGTGTTTCTTGCCTCATTTTTTTTCTTGAAAATGTAGTATGGCCTGTGTCACTCAGCAGCGGGACAGCAACCTGTTGAGTGGCCAGCGAGGGCATGTCTAGCTTGATGTTGGATCTGAAGAACCCTGTCAGTAGAGTAGAAGTCTCTTCTAGTTTGCGTTGCCCTTCTTTTTGCCCCACTGGGGAAAGTACAACCTGAATACTCTTTTCTGACCAAAGAGAAGCAAAATCTACCAGGTCAAAATAGTGCCACTAACAGTTGAGTTTTGACTGCTTGGAACTGTAATCCTTTCAGCAAGACTTCTCTTTGCCTCAAATAAAAAGTGCTTTTGTGAGCTTGGTTTTGTGAGCTTTGGTTTTTTAAAACAATAGCAACCTTCTGTCTCACTTTCAACCGTCACTTTCTAGATACCCGTAAAGCAGGCCAGTCAGTGATGCAAAAGGAGTGAGGACTTGGCTTTTCTACAAGTCCTCATCTACAAGTTGGGGGCCCCCCACCCCAGCACTTTACCCGTTTAGCTTTAGGGCTGTGGGTTTCATCCTGGCTGCACACCGGGTCACCTTTGGGGGGTTTAAGGCTGGTGATGTCTGGACCTCGCCCTGGAGGCTGATCTGATTGTCTGGGCTGTGGTCAGGACAGCAGGAGTGTACAGGTTGTCCAGGTGATTCCAGTGTGCAGCCAAGGCGGACCCACAGCTTTAGGGTAAGCCCATGTTCGATTCCAGATTCCTTGGTTGCTCCTTCTATGTGTGAAGGCCGAAGTCGGTGTTTAGTAAGCATCACAACCTGAGAGAAACTGCTTTCCTGAAGCCTGTTGTCTAGACGAGAGGAAAGAAAAGCATAAATAAATGGCTTCCAATTGGATAAGGATGAAATAGGGCTGCAAAAGTAAAGGCTTTGCGGCAGAATGCTGCTGTTTTTGTTACTGTTTCTTTATCCAGAGTTAAGTTTGACAAAAGCCAAGAAAGGAATGGAATAGACAAGTGCCGACTTGAAAGTTCATCAAGTTAGGTTGTTTTGTGGCTGGCCTTGTTTATTGGATAATTTAGGACCCCCATGATCAAGTCACATTAACTGCTTTACAGGTGATCTGTGTTTAAGATGTACCTCTAAAGGTATAGTTAATTGGGCAGTGGTGGTTCCTGGCCCTCACCCAGGGATTGAGCCCAGTGTGGAACCCAGAGCTCCACTGCACAGGCTGCCCTCACTACCTGGCAGCCTCGGGCCTGGGACCCTCGTGGCATCTGCTGATTACAGTGGTCCAGGTTCTCCTGTCAGAGTCGGCAGGTCACACCTTATCCCGAGTTAAACTACAGGCCTCTTATGTCACCCTCTGATGATAATGAGTAGATTTTAGTTTTGTTACAACAGTTACATCAAATCATCTGACCTGATCCCCACTGTTTCCCCAGTTGGCTTCAACACTCTGGAAAAATAAGGTAGTCACTGGTAAGTGTTTAAATCGGTTACCTGCCTTCTAGATCTCTGCTTAGGATAGATCATTATAGCATGACAATTTGAGACTCAGCCCAGGAGCATGAGCAAGATAAAAGGCAAGCTGCCTCCCCTCCCTACTTTCCAACAGAACCCTCAGAATTTTTCTAAGGACTGCCCCTTAGGAGCCTTGCCTTCAGTGGAGGAGGAGGAAACGAATTAAGTCATGCCACAAATGACAGGGAGAACAGCTGGTTCTGCATTTTGAAGCTCCAATCATATTTTCAGCAGTCAGCGGCTCGGGCTCAGGACTGTTGCTTGTATGCTGAAAAGTGTGGCTTAGGGAGCAGAAGGCGAGGCTGTGGAGCTCAGTGGGACCAGCTTCATTCCACTAACAATTCATCCAAGCAGCAGATGGATCAAGACAGGTGCTGCTTCATTCACCGGTGGAGGGCTCCATTCTTCCTTCCCCTTGTGGAATCAACACCGCTGCACCTTCCTGGGCAGCCCAGCCTCAGGACTCTGGTGGACTCATCACGATGAATGAAGTCACCCTTCAGAGAGCAAAGTCAGTGGCAGTTTTAGAACAATGGTTCTGGCCTTATCTCTGGGGACCTTTGCCTCTGGTGAAGTTGGGGGTACAACATACATTCATGAAACTGGGATTTTGCCAAAATAATGTTCCAAAGAGCAGAATTGTTAAGATAATGAGACCAATGGAAAGACGGAACTAAATATTAAAATCACACGGGCAAGTAAGGTCTGCATTGGAAAATCTCTGAACAATGCCTCCAGAGACGATTTCAAACAGCATCATTTTTCAGGATCTGATTTCAAAGAACGAGGTTTCTGAACACTATGTCCCTTATGTTGATAAAATGGCACAAACTGCTATAGTGCAATGTCCTTGCTGCTGTCTATCATGGTTTCTCATGGGGCTCATGGGCAGGACCCTGGGAGGGTGCCCAGCCAGGATGAGCACAGTCAGTGTTGGATTCAACCCAGGAAGATTTCCCTGGAGGAGCGTTCTGGGAATTCACGGCTCTCTAGGATCCAGCCCCCTAGGTTATACCAAGTCCTTCTGTCCCTTGAAGGCAGTGGAAGCAGCTGATGGCTCCTCAAGTCCTCTTACAGCCCCAAATCCCAGTGTAACCTGAGGGGCCAGCTTCTGTTTTCCACACCCTTCTATCCAGTTTCTAGAATTCCACCTGGGCAGAGAGTAAACTCAGTAATGTCAGTTGATGAATGAGTGAGTGAACGAAGAGTTTTTCTTATAATGCCTATTAGAACCCCCAAGTTTTGAAATCAGTATATATTAAACCCAAATGCTAGCTGTTCAGTTCTGATCCTGGCCCATAATTCACCGAATGGTGGCCAAGAGTTCTATGACTATAGACTCTTAATTGCAGTTCTAATTCATTTAATCTATCAGCCTTCATTTCCTCAACCTACAAAATGCCTACCTCATCGTGGTCATGAAGACTGCATGAGATAATGAATGTAAAACCCCCTGTCCCAAGGCCTGCACACAGCACTCAAAACATGCTAGCCATTATTGTTGATATTGTTAATATCATTATAATCAAATATTGACAACAGAAGCAAACCTATCCAGCCCCTCAAGGCTGGCAGGTGGTACCCCAGGGGGTAGAGCTGTGCCCTGAGAGGGGCTTTTTTCTCTGCAGGAACATCACTGCATACTCACACAAAGGAAGGGATTCTCCTGACACACTTATCAGTGAGCAGCACACAGTTTTTGTTTCCTACCCCTAGGATTGTATTTCATGGCAAGAAGAAAATACTGCCCATGGGCTTATAAGAGTTATCTGTTTCATACTGATAGGTGAAATCAGAATGCAAGAGACAGAAAAGACTATAGAGGTCATCTAATCCATTGTTTCTCTAAGCCAGCATTTTCAAATTTATTTTTGGCAGCAGACTCCATTCTTCAAACGAAAATCTACATAGGTCCTCAATATGTAACACATACAGGCAGAGCTGCTGTGGTTTCCGTTGGGGAGGAATCTGAGAGCCAAGCCAGCAGCACCCTTTCCCACATTCCCCTCCACCCATGAGGATGCTGGAACAGTTTCAAAGTCTTGGAATCTAACGCTTTGTGTTTTGTTTTTAATACCTACAAAGATTTATTTCACACAGTTGCTGGATTTATTTCACACAGTTGCTGGTGTTCAGTAATTTTGGAGAAGCTTAGCTGGGTGATTCTATATGAAGGCTTGACTGGGGCTGGAGGCTCTGATTCCAAGATGGCTCACTCAACCACTGGCAAGTCAGTACTGGGTATTGGCAGGAGGCCTCATCTCCTTCCTATGTGTACCTTTCCCTAGAGCTGTCAGAGTGTTCATGACATAGTGGCTGATTCTCCAAGTGAGTGATTAAAGAGAGCACAAAGTGGAAGCCACAATGTCTTTCATCATCTAACCTCAGACGTCACACAGCATCATCTCCACAATAGCCTATTGGTAACAATGGTCAGCCCTAGCCACTGGGGACACCTCGGAGGGTGACTACCAAAATTTGTAACCTGAAAACTACACATTGTTTAGAAGGCATTTCAGAAGTAACTGTAAACATGAAAATGATACTTCAAAAGAACATATGTTCAGATTAACAACAAAAACTCTGAGGACCAGAACGGTGAAGTGACCAACCAAAGCTCACACTGCAATTTAGTGGCAGAAAGGGGGCTAGAATCTTGGTCTGTGGAAACTAGTCTGTGGCATTGCATCATAATATTATTACAATAACATTCCATTATAATAAAAATTATAGTAGTTTACACATGTATAAAACTTTACTGCCAGGTTGGGCATGTGTGATCCCAGCACTTTGGGAGGCCAAGGCAGATGGATCACCTGAGGTCAGTAGTTTGAGACCAGCCTGGCCAACGTGATGAAACCCCTTCCCTACTAAAACAAAAATTAGCTGGGCGTGGTGGTGTGCACCTGTAGTCCCAGCTACTCAGGAGGCTGAGGCAGGAGAATCACTTGAACCCAGGAGGTGGAGGTTGCAGTGAGCTGAGATCGCGCCACTGCACTCCAATCCTGAGTGACAAAGTGAGATGTCATCTCAAAAAAAAAAAAAAAAAAAGGAAAAGAAAAGAACTTTATTGCCAAGTAATCCAGGTTAACATCAACAGTGATGGGTTATGTTGATAGTATAGTCATGATACGATGTCATGAGAATGACACTTGACCTCTATGATCTTCCTTGCAAAAACCAAAACCCTAGTCCAATCATGAGAGAAACATCAAATTGCAATTGAGGGATATTCTACAGTATTCCTCAAAACCATCAAGGTAATCAAAAACAAGGAAAGTTTCAGAAACGGTCACATCCAAGAATAGTAGAGGCAGGATGGCTCAATGTAATGTGGATGGAATCCTGGGATGGAAAAAGGACATTGGGTAAAAACTCAGGCCGTCTGCATAAAGCAAGGACTTGAGTTAATAATATCAATATTGGTTCATTATACTAAATGTACCATAGCAATAGAAGATGTTAATTACAGGAAAGTGATGTAGGATATATGGGAAATCTCTTCACAATTTTTCTGTAAATGTAAAACTATTCTAAAATAAAATGCCTTAAAAGAAAACTTTATAAGAGTGGTCTTTCTAAACAATAGCCAGTATGTCACCTAGATTACTTACCTGCTTTTAAAAATGCCTGCACCTTTTTTAGATCAAGCAGATAAAATGATTAGCAAGGGTACAGATTTAAATGGCAGAATCACTAATCTTGTTCTTGGAGAACACATATTTCTAAGTACATGTGGAACATTTATGTTAAGCAATGATATACTAGGCCAAACTGCTGGCCTCAACAAATTTCAATGAACTGATATATAAATGTTATTCCTCTGGCCAAAATTACATAAAATTATAAAAAATAAAGTAACTGGAAACTGCCCTCCACATGAATTTGGAAATTTTGAAATACATTTACAATCAATTCAAAGGTTAAAGAGGAAAAAAAAAAATAACAGCAGACACTATATATGGCATTTATTAATTACCTAAGGCAATTTAATAGGCATTAATTACCTATTAAAACCCAAACACAGTTTTAAGAGTTTTACATATTTTTCCATCCTCACAACTCTATGAGGTTGATTCTATTGCTATCCCATTTGCAGATGAAGAAACTAGGACCCAAAGAGGATAAAGAACCTTCCCAAGATCATATAACTGGAAAATGGTGGAGCTGAGATTTCCACTTGGACAGTCTGGCTCTGGAGTTCATCCACCAGTTCTGTTGGGCTGCTTCCTAATGTAGAAAACATGTGGAATCTTAACAACTTTTGGGATGCAGCCAAAGCAGTACTCAGAGGGAAACTTACAGCGTTATGTCCATTAAAGAAGTTGAAAACTAGTTAAAATTTTCCTCAAAGAAAATGCCAGACCAAGATGGCTTTATAGAAGTGCTGTATGTCACATTCTAAGTACAGACAATACCAGTCCTATACAAGTTCCCCCAGAAAACAGGAAAAGAGGGAACACTTTCGAACTCATGCAGCCAACACAACTCTTGACACTAAAATTAGACAAGGATAGTTCAAGAAAACTACAGACCCGTTTCATCAAAGAACATAGTTGCAAAAGTCCTAAACAAAGTTAACCACATCCAATGATGTATAAAAGAGGGATTCATGTGATTTTATCACAGGAATGCAAAGTTGATTTAATATTAGAAATCATGAATGTAATCCACCACATGAACAAATTAAAGGTACATGTATGTATTCAAGTAGAAAAACATTTGGTAAAATTCAAAATGGTGTTATGATAAAATCTCTTGGCAAACCAGGAATAGGAGAGGACATCTTTACCTGGTAGAAGGCATCTGCACGAGTGGATCACAGTGTGTTCTTACAGTGTAAGTCCACAGCTCTATGCTTCTACATGAATGAATCTCAAAAGTACTAAGGAGAATACCAGGGTGGAAGAAAAAACTAGTCACAGAAAAAAGACACATAGTAAGAATCCATTTATATGAAATTTACAAGCAGGTAAAACTAAACATTTTTTTAAGGATACAATCACAGGTCGTACAACTACTAAGAAGAGAAAGAGAAGGATTTATGCCAAATTCACGGGTGGGAGTTAGAGTGAATCTTGATATTGAAGAGGGATATACAAGGAGTCCTAAAGTACTATTTATTTCTTAACCTGAGTTCTGAGAACTTGTATGTTTATTTTAATTATTTAAATGATACACAGAGATGTTGTACACTCTTCTGCATATATGATTTATTTCTACTAATTTTTTTAAAAATTAAGACAAGGTCTCGCTGTCATCCAGGTTGGAGTGCGATGGCACGATCTCGGCTCACTGCAACCTCTTCCTCTGGGGGCTCAAGCAATTCTCCCATCTCAGCCTCCCAAGTAGCTGGCACTATAGGCATGCGCCACCATGCCCAGCTAATTTTTAAATTTTTCCTAGAGATGGGGTCTCCTCATGTTGCCCAGGGTGGTCTCAAACTCCTGAGCTCAAGCGATCTGCCAGCCTTGGCCTCCCAAAGTGCTGGAATTACAGGCGTGAACCACCACACCTGGCCTATATGTGATCTATTTCATAATAATAAATAAATGTTTGTAAGCTATCTCATTTGATCCTTACAACAGTCCCGTGAGACTCGTGTGTGACATGATTCTTCCTTTATAGATGATAAACTAAATCAAGAAAACTCATTTGGTATACCAAATGTCTCACAGCTAGTCAACGGTTTCACCTCCAAACTCTGTGACCTTTCCACTGAATCACATTGAAGCTACTTTTTATGACTACCTCTGCTGCTATCTTAACTCTAGATACAGAACAATTTGATTGCCCAACCGCCTGTCATTGAGCAAAAGAAGTGAAGTCCTTTCAACAGAGTTATCTTTTCATCTTGTCTCCAATTCTTGGCTTCGAGTGATAAACGGTGTTTGCCAGAGTTGTAAGCCAGGAATAATTTCAGTGGTATTAGAGAGTTGGTCAGAGATAAGACAACAGGTTTTGGATGAGAATTGTGAGTGTCCCAACCTGTTAGAGAGCTGGGACCCAAGGAAAGGAGAGCCAGCCTTAGGGCCCATGGCAAAAGTCAGATAAGCTTTGTTAGAAATAGGGCACACAGTCAAAGGGGACCAGAGAATGGGGTACTGACCACAGGGCACAGGACAGCATGGAGAAAGGACAGGAATGAGCGATGGGAGGAAAGCAGAGGGAGGCCATTAATACACTCCCACTGCACAGATCCACTCAGGCCTGCAGCAGAGGCTTCCGGGCCTAAACCTGGGCATTGAGAATTGTGTGGCCTTCTCTCCCTGCAAATCAGCGGGTTGGGATTTTGACAGGGTTCTCAGAGGCCACATGGTCCCAGCCTTCATTGTACAGGAAGGATCAGGTGATTTTGTCAAGAACAGCCAGGGCTAGAACTCTGCAGGTATTTATCCAATACTCTTTTTCTCTAGTCACCTACCTTTTAGTCTGAACATGTGATTTTGAAAACCCCAGGCCATCCACTCATGGCCTAATCCGGACTAGAGACCAAATCAGTTTGTCCCCCAGTGGGAGGCCATATGGTTCAAACCGTGTTTCTGAAAAGGCCTGGATTTCCTCCCTGGGCTGAGGAGGCAAGAAAGGGGTGGTACACGCGTCCTCTCTCCCTCCCCTCACCACCTCAAGCAGAGCAAATTCCTTTTTATCTTTATTTGTTGAAATCGTATATACGATTTTATGTGTGAAAAGGGTTCTGATCCTTTAAAAAACTTTAAGAAAAATTAAAATCCATTCCATGGAAAACCAAGTTGGATCTCTTGGAACTCACTCTGTCCATTTCCCAGATTTTAGTACCATTCAATAAGTATTCTTGGAGTCCTAGTTCTATGCCTAGCATTGTGGCACATGCTAAGGGACATAAAGAAAGAGATTATTTGGCCGGGTGCGGTGGCTCATGCCTGTAATCTCAGCATTTTGGGAGGACGAGGAGGGCGGATCACCTGAGGTCAGGAGTTCAAGACCAGCCTGGCCAACATAGTGAAACCTCATCTCTACTAAAAATACAAAATTAGCCAGGTATGGTGGTGGGCACCTGTAATCCCAGCCATTCGGGAGGCTGAGGCAGGAGAATTGCTTGAACCCAGGAGGCGGAAGTTGCAGTGAGCCAAGAGTGCACCATTGCACTCCAGCCTGGGCAACAAGACTTTGTCTCAAAAATAAATAAGTAAGTAAATAAATAAATAAATAAAATAAATAAATAAAAGAAGTTGTTCTATTCCCCAAGGTGCAGATCTGCAAATTACTCATAGGGTAGTTCCTTGGAAAACGGTAGCATTTTCCCTTAGAAACAGCTTTATATATAATGCTTCATATACAATGTTCCTACCATCCTATTTAATTGCATCTCCTTTCTTGGATGTCCCTGCAGAAGGTTTGCAAAAGGATAATACAATAAGATCTCGCTCCCTGCAACTTGTTAATTTTCTGCCACAAAAGTAAAGGGGATTTCTTTCTATGTGTGTATGGGTAGCTCTAGGTGAAAAACTTTGCATAATTTTCTGTACAGGGAGAAATACGACAATAATCTCCTTCTTCTCTTTTTTCTCCTTCTCCTTGTTCTTCTTCTTCTTCCTCTTCCTCTTTTTTTTCTTTTTCTTTTCTTTTTTTTTTTTTTTTTTTTTTTTTTTTGTTTTTGAGACAGGGTCTTGCTCTGTCACCCAGACTTGAGTGCAGTGATGTAATCATGGCTCACTGCAGCCTCAACTTCCCCAGCTCAAGCAATCCTCCCACGTAAGCCTCCCAAGTAGCTGGGACTACAGGTGTGCACAACCATACCTGGCTTTTTTTCTTTTTTCTTTTTTAATGCAGAGTCTCACTATGTGGCCCAGGCTGGGCAATAATTGCTTCATGGTGGTGTGAGGGAGGACAGAACAGGCCATTCTAGGTTGGATGTTCCTAAGTTGGGCACAGCATGTGTAAACCCGGTTGGTTCCTGGGACTGTGGGGAGAGCAGATGATAGTCCTACCAAAAAGAAGGCAGGTGAAAAGTTAAACAACATGAAGAGTTGAAGGAAGTACGTAGCTCCAACTACTGTCTGGTAGAATTCTTTCCTGACCCCAGCAACTGCCCTCTCGATGTATGTAATTCAAATGCTGCTTGGCTAGATTGGGATATACACCAGCTGGTCTCTGCCTGGTCCCTGGCCTGCCTGCCTCACCAGAACATCCCTGAAAGTGTCTAGTCAGTCTGGGTGGGCCTGATCCTACAGCAAGGACCGGCTGGCTTACGGGCACCGTGGCCAAGCAAAGGAGGCGAAGGAAGCCTCGGTCATGGAGTTCAGCCTGTGTGAACAAAAGGAAGTCTCCATCCACGCTCGCCACGCTCGGTCCTTAGCCTCCTGAGCTTATAGTGTGGTGTATGCTTCCCCCTTCTGGCCAAAAATAGTCAACAACGATTTCTGGCTACGACAATAATCTCCTTCTCTTTTTTCTCCTTCCTTGGTGGGAGTCCCTGCTTACTGCTGGGAAGTGGACCTTCCTAATAACAGCGACGACAATGATACTATTGCCACAGCTATTGATGGAAGTGGTACAATACAACAGGTGCAGTAAAAAGCCCTTTACATACACTGTCTCATTGAATCCTCAAAGCCAGGGGTCCCACAGAAAGGTACCAGTCCATGGCCTGTTAGGAACGGGGCGGCACAGCAGGAGGGGTGCGGTGGGCGAGCGAGCAGAGCTTCATCTGTATTTACAGCCATTCCCCTCTCGCATTACCGCCTGAACTCTGCTTCCTGTCGGGTCAGCAAGGGCGTTAGCCTCTCCTAGGAGCGCAAACCCTACTGTGAACTGCGCATGCGAAGGTTCTAGGCTGCGCACTCCTTATCAGAATCTAATGTCTGATGACCTGTTACTGTCTCCCACCACCCCCAAATGGGACCGTCTAGTTGCAGGAAAACAAGCTCAGAGCTCCCACTGATTCCACATTATGGTGAGTTGTATAATTATCTCATTATGTGTTACAATGTAATAATATTAAAAATAAAGTGGGCCGGGCGCGGTGGCTCAAGCCTGTAATCCCAGCACTTTGGGAGGCCGAGACGGGCGGATCACGAGGTCAGGAGATCGAGACCATCCTGGCTAACATGGTGAAACCCCGTCTCTACTAAAATACAAAAAACTAGCCGGGCGACCTGGCGGGCGCCTGTAGTCCCAGCTACTCGGGAGGCTGAGGCAGGAGAATGGCGTGAACCCGGGAGGCGGAGCTTGCAGTGAGCTGAGATCCGGCCACTGCACTCCAGCCTGGGCAGCAGAGCGAGACTCCGTCTCAAAAAAAATAAAAATAAAATAAAATAATAAAAAATAAAATAAAGTGAACAATAGGTGTAATGCACTTGACTCATCCCGAAACCATCTCACCACCCCCAGGTCTGTGGAAAAATTATTTTCCACAAAACCAGTTCCCTGTGCCAAAAAGGTTGGGGACTGCTGCTCAAAGCAAATTTGTAAGGGATGTATTATTATCCCCACTAAACAGAAGACAAACTAAGACACAGAGCAGTTAAATGACTTGTGTAAAATACACGCTGATAAACACAGCAGGGCGGGGGTTCACGCCTACGTGTGTCAAGCTTCCAAGTCCGCGCTCTGGGCCACTGTGAACATTCCCGTTTCTGACAGGATGTATTGTGGGTGGGGTATCCTCTGTCAACAGAGACATCTGTCAGACCATTCCTGCCTTTTTACTTCCCTGAGTCCACATTCTGGCATCTTCCAAGTCATTTTTCCTCTTCACTTGTTGTGCTTACCGGCAGATCTATGACCATCCCAGTCTTTCTTTTCTTCCTGATCTTTGTGCAATTTGTCTCCCTCCTGCTTGCTTCGAACATTCACTCTTGCACAGTAGTTCTTTTCTTTTCTTTCTTTCTTTCTTTTTTTTTTTTTTTTTTGAACATAGAGTCTCACTCAATCGCCCAGACTGGAGTGCAGCGGCGCTATCTCACCTCACTGCCACCTCCACCTCCCAGGTTCAAGCGATTCTCTTGCCTCAGCCTTCTGAGTAACTGGTATTATAGGCACCCGCCACCATGCCCAGCTAATTTTTTTATTTTTAGTACAGATGGGATTTCGCCATGTTGGCCAGGCTGGTCTTGAGCTCCTGACCTCAAGCGATCTGCCCGCTTTGGCCTCCCAAAGTGCTGGGATTACAGGGGTGAGCCACTGTGCATGGCCTGTGCAGCAGTTCTTAAACTGGCATCCACAAGAGGTCTGGATTGAATCCGAGAGATCTGTGAACATGGACATGGAAAATATTACATTCTATTGTGAATCTAGAGAACAGAAGTGGGGCCTGTGACTTTGTCACAAATAGAAAGTCACAGCTTTGACTGTATCCCATTGCTGTTACTAGGAATATCTCATGATGTCATCTATGTGCGTCGCTACTGTGAAATTACCAGAGCTATTAAACCTGTCACTAGACCTGTTATTCAATCATTAATAAAAAGCCTATAGATGATCATATTACAAATTTGATTTTAAAATTATTGTGATAGCAGTCTTTCAAAACTAAGGAATTCCTTGGTAATCTTGTGCATTTCGTTTTATGTACATAAAAACATTTTTCTTAGAAGGGCTCCAAAAGCTTCTGCAGCTTGCCAAGGGGATCCTGGCATGAAAAATGATTAAAAGAAAACACACTATCATTGATTTTATGCCAGCTTTGCACCTCATGACCCAGCCCATATAAGGTAACAGTGACCCCTGGTAAGAGGGTTGCACTTCTCCAGATAGGAGGACCTCCAGATAGGAGGACAGTAACAGGTCATCAGACATTAGATTCTGATAAGGAGTGCGCAGCCTAGAACCTTCGCACTTCTCCAGATAGGAGGATTTCTCTTCCAAACATGGACATTTGAGTATGGATAGCGATACTAGCATAACAAGAGTAAACAGGAACATAAGGTCACCCCCCTCAAATATCAGGTATTCTGGAAACTGAAGAATTAGATAAGAAAATGCCAAGTAATTTACAAGAATCAACATAGAAACACCCTATCTGTAAACATGCTACTGATAAAACTAGATTAAAATCCAACCAGAAGAAAATATAACTAATATGAAATATATCAGCTTCAACTGAAATAATTATAGCATATAATAAAATAAATACTAATATATCACACAGGCATTGTCTTACAACAGCCCTCTGAGGTTGGTTCTATTATGGTCTTCACTTTAAAAATGAGGAAAACGTGCCCCCATCACACAGCTACAAAGAGGCTGAGCTGGTAGCAAATCCAAGCACACTGGCTGCTGCCTGTGTGCTCTGACCCACTGTCTCTCATATGTCTTTGTTAGGAATTTTCATGATCTGAATGGAATCCAGGAAAATTGCAGCTGGAATACAAAACATCAGTCTTTATCTCCAGCACTGTACATGGCAGAAACTGCTTTTATTCTAGATGTCTAGATCCAGTTATTTGAAATAAATTCTCCAGAATGGGGGGAGAAACCTGGAAAGTTTCCATAGAACAATCGAAATATCCCTTTATAACTCTTGAGTTGTAAGTGATGCTATCCCCAGGTATTAGCCTTTTTCTCTTAGCTGCAACCCCTAGCTCCCATATCAGAGGTGGCATGGGCCAGTGATTAAGAACCGGGTTTGAAGTTTCAATTCCAGGCAACTATTTAAGCTGGATGTCCTTGACTAAGTCACATAGCTTTTTTGCACCGCAGTTTTCTCATCTGTAAAGTGGAAATAATGGTAATGGAATGCAAAATGCAAAATGGAAATAATGGTGGTGACAAGTAAATGAGCTGGGCAAATACACAATAAACAAGAACAATTGTTATTATCATTTTACTCGTCTCTATTCTGACAGTTTTGTCTCCAAACTCATCTCTCTTGTCTTTTTCTGAGTTCTTCCATGCGTTCAGGCATTTTCAACTTGACTTCTTCTTCAATATTTTTCATCATTTGGTAGCTATCTTTGGGTAACAATTACAACATTTGCTTATACAGCATTTGCCCCAAAACTCGTTTTGCTGATGCGGCATAAACTGACAACTGGAAGTGAGAATGGGGACACGTGATCTTGTGATTATCACACATTCTCGATTTACCCACTCCATAATAGCATTTGCGCCAGAGCTCTTCATTTGCATTTTGCTGAGCCAACGTGAATTTTTAGAAGTTCCGAGGTGTCCAGAGAATGCTTCAGTAAGAATTGAGTTGACAAAAAATAGGATAGATCATTTATCACCTCTGTAGAAACAAGATGAATTTCGTTTACAACTGAAAGAAGAAATTACAAAAGATTGTTGGGCCTAACCACATGAAAAATTAAAATACTGCAAAAGAAAATAATTCAATACAAAAGGGAAGCCTGGGAGATGTTTACATCAGTATAAAAGGGGTTCACAAATATGCTTTATAAGGCCCATCTTTTAAAAACATCTTTGTTGCATCTCTGCTAAGAAGAAGAGTATCACGACCTAATACAAACTTACATCGAAATAAAAGTTTCATACAAAAAAAACCTTACTATACTCTGTTGATGGGAATGTAAATTAGTACAACCTCTATGGAAAACAATATGGCAATTTCTCAACTAAAAATAGAGTAACATTCAATCTAGCAATCCCACAACTGGGTATAAGGAAAAGAAATCATTATATCAAAAAGACACCTACATGCGTATGTTTATTGCAGCACTATTCACAATAGCAACAATATGAAATCAGCCTAAGTGCCTATCAATGGGTGATTGGATAAAGAAAATGCGGCACGTATAGACAATGGAATACTATTTAGACATAAAAAAAGAATGAAATCATGTATTTTGCAGTAATGTAGATGGAACTGGAGGTCATTATCTCAAGTAAAATAACTCAGCAACAGAAAGGCAAATACCACATGCCTTCACTTATAAGTGCGAGCTAAGTAATGTGTACACGTGGACACAGAATGGAGTAATAGACATTGGAGACTGGGAAGGGTGGCAGGGTGGGAGGATGGAAGGGGGTAAGGGATGATAAGTTACTTAATGGGTACAGTATTCACCATTCAGGTGATAGCTACACGAAAAGCCTAGACTTCACCACTATACCATATATCCATTTTAAAAAGATGAACTTTTACCCCTGAAATGTATACAAATTTTTTAAACACAAAAAATCTTACTATATGCAGAATGCTCTGATATTTCTATTTTATTCTACTCTATTTTTTTCTTTAATACCAGTCATGAGCCACAATATATTTTATAGTCTACTAATGAAATCATGACATAATTTAAATAAACAGTGATGTCAAGAGGTCTTATAAATACATTATTGCATAAAGAATATATATAGATGCTTCAGATAGGAGTAAAACAATTTCTAAAATATGAAAATCTCTACTTCAGTACTCACTCAAGATACACACATGAATAACAATGATAAAAACACAATTTCCATTGACTAAATTAGCAAAAAATTTAAAGTGATGGTGATGTCTGATGCTGACGTAAAGACAGTAAAGGGTTTTCTTTAATACAGTTTTTTATTTATACTCTCTTTAATTCAAAACACATTTGAGGTGGTTTTATGTACCAATATTGCCAAACAACCAATGGCAGAATCAATGCAATTTTGTTTGAGAAGTAATTTGGTAGTACGTTTGGGAAGCCACAAAAATGTTCATACCCAAAAGTAATTCTACTTCTGGGAATTTGTCCCACTGAAGCAATTCAAAGAAAAGAAAATCTCTATGCATAACTTTTATATCATTACTTAAATAGTGAAAACGAGAAACAGTCTAAATAGCCAAGAATAGCACAATATTTAAATAAGCTGTACTACATCAACTCAAAATATTTTGTAGCCAATAAAATAATTATGAAGACTATAAAGCAACGGGAGAAAATCCTCATGCTAACAAGTGCAAAAGTTATAAAACAAAACTCTTCTTGTGTTTCAGTGACTATAGCTGCATAAAGATTACCCAAAAACTTAGTGGGATGAAACAACCATGTATTACGGGTCAGAAATTCAGACAGCTTACAGCAGTTTGGCTTATCTGGGCCCACAGTGTCAGGGGCTGGATTCACATGAGACTCATTCATTTATATGTCTGGCAGTTGATGTTGGTCATCTGCTGAGACCTTAGCTGGCTCTGTTGGCCAGGACACCTCTGTTTGACTTGGGCTTCCTCAGAACATGGTGGCTGGGTTCCAAGGACAAATGATCCCAGCGAGAGAGCCAGGTAGAAGTCAGTTAATCACATATGA
The DNA here is from genome assembly GCF_001698545.2 of Rhinopithecus bieti. NCBI lineage: Eukaryota > Metazoa > Chordata > Mammalia > Primates > Cercopithecidae > Rhinopithecus > Rhinopithecus bieti. Next base: position 104,039 of record NW_016815046.1, read on the forward strand.
CCTAGTCTTAGAAATTGTGCAGTGTCATTTCCATTTCCATTCACTGAGTCACAGTCTTGTTGGTTTCAAAGGGAAAGAAAAGCGTTGCCACCTTATGTGATGGGAGAGCAACAAGTGTCTGGAAAAGCATACAGGACTGGAAATACTGCTATGGCCAGTTTTAGAAAATATGATCTGCCACAATTTTTGATTGGGTTAAAACCACAGAAAAATAATAAAAGTATTAGGATTAGAACTGGGAAGAAACATGGAAAAATAAATGATTGATTTTTTAAATTTTCTATTATTCTGATTATGTTCTTTGGCCAATAAGTACATAATTATTAATCAAATTATATTGACAAAAATTAAGCTGACAATACTTCAGAAATTATCCCTGGAGGTAACCCAAGCGTTTCCCTTTACTCCTTTGTTTATAAAATCCTACTGTTCTCACTGTTTCATTTTTTGTTTTTTGGGTTTTTTTGTTTTTGTTTTGTTTTGATTTTGAGACAGGATCTCATTCCCTCACTCAGGCTGGAGTGCGGTAGTGTGATCTTGGGTTGCTCCAGTCTCAACCTCCCAGACTCAAGCAGTGATCCTCCCACCTCAGCCTACCAAGTAGCTGGGTCTACAGGTGTGTGCCACCACACCTGGCTAATTTTGCTTATTTTTTGTAGAGACGGGGTCTCACTATGTTGCCCAGGCTGGTCTCGAACTCCTGGGCTCAAGCAATCCTCCTGCTTCGACGTCCTAAAGTGCTGGGATTACAGGTGCAAGCCACCGCACTTGGCCTGTTCTCACCCTTAATTCACTGCGTCAGCAACATCCCTCCCATCATCGCGAGATGGGCCTGCAGCAGAGGCCCCAGTGCCCGCACGAGCCTCATCCATATACACCACCCTCCCCAGGCCTTCATAGCACAGCCTCACCTCCACGGGGGCAGCCTCGTTTGCAGACAACCTCGTCTTTTAGTTACTGAAGAATAAAGCGGAAGGGGCACATCTCTGGTCTCATCTATTAAGAAACCCTCATCTCCACCTGAGAATTCCTGAGTTCTCATTTGCGGTGGGGTTACAACCACATAAAAATAATAAAAGTATTAGGATTAGAACTGGGAAGAAACATGGAAAAATACATGATTGATTTTCTAAAATTTTCTGTTATTTTGATTATGTTCTTTGACCAGTAAGTACGTAATTATTAATACAATTATATTGACAAATATAATTTCCTTCTTGGAGAGAGAGAGAGGTCCTTTCCTGCACAAGGCCAGTCCTACCACCTGTCCTCTTAATCATCCCTCTTCAACTTCTTCCCAAGCTGTCCCACTCAACCATCACACTCAAAAGCCTCCTCTTTTTTCTAGCATCTTTCATCTTAGCTCATTGGCTGGATCTTTTCTCTCCACCTACAGACATATCCAGGTGCCCCATAATTCTGATCATGCAACCCACTGAAAGTGTCATCTGATTTTTTATTCTTCACCTACTCCAGTAACAAACTCATCAAAGGAAACACTCATTCTAGCTGTTTTCATTTCATCAGCCACTCACGCCTCAACACCAGTGGTTTACCTGACAGATTTCCTTCCGACCACTATGGTCATCTGCCTTCTTAAATGTCATTTTGATCTCCTACTTGTCAGATTGAATGACCCTTTCTTCATCTTCATCCTTCCTTCCTCTTGCAACTTCAGATTGTGTTGTTCACCATCATCTTCCTAAACTTCTCTTTCCAAGCTTCCCAGGACCATCTCCCCAGCTCTCCCCTCACACCTCCGAGCCCCCTTTCTGCATTGCGCTCTTCTCATCACTGGCTCCTGCAGCCCAGTGTTCTCGTAATACTCACATTCTTTAGCTGAGTTTAATGATTCCCATGCTTCTATTACCCCTGAATGACCCCTTCATGAAACTGAAAATGTAATGCATACTACATCTTGGATGTGCAACATTATAAGTGCAACTGTTAAATAAGGCCTATTGCTAATAAAGTTTAATCAGGCTGGATAACTATAAAAGCCCTGGAAGGTGCCTCAGTCTCTCTTGAATTACAGCACACAGGCTTGCATCTGGCATGGCCTAGCTCTGCAAGAAGAGGCCCTGGCCTTGTGGGTGCTGGTCTAGTCTTCTGGGAGGGCCCCTTGCTCTCCAGGGTGATATTCTTGGCTGACCCATTCCCTGTGTGCTTTATGGCCTCTGATCTTGAACCCCCAGCTGTCTAGCTTGGTCCTGGGGAGGTCCTTGGATGATAGAGCCCCATCTTAATGTCCCTGGCAGCACAATTCTTACCCCCAGACCCCACCCCACACCTCCTAACTTCGCCTTCTTTTTCCCTTGGAGGGAGCAGGGTTTCTTCTAATGCCACAGCTACCTTCATCTACATTTTCACCACTGGAGCCTTAAGACAGGGTAGGGGGCCTTCCTGTTGATGAGCTAATTGAGGAAGAGGGAACTGAAGGAATTCAGTGACTCCTCTCGGGATAATATCCTGGTTTGAAGACCATTGTCCTGCCACATAATCGTATTTTGAATGTCAAAAGTTGAATACCAACCTGGCCTTTTTCTAGGCAATCTTTCTCTAACAGGTTCTAATCTCTTCCCAGATATATGACTGCCTAGGGCAGACTTTGTGTAAAGGTCACAGACTCACGAAGACAAAAGTGACAAATCGCATGCAATTTCAAATTATTTCTCCAGTTACAATCTTGAATCTCTATCCATCCTAACCCAGTGGCTTTTCCGAGCTCTAGCTTTTAATAGCTAACTGCCCATGAGACATCTGCAACTCTAAAGCCAAACTCACTATCTTCCTGCTCTTCTTCCAATCTGAAACCTGCTTTTCTTCCAGTGTCCCCAGTATCAAAGTTTAAGACCAGGTGTCTTTCAAATCCCAGGGCTCCAGCCTTTTATTCCCAGAGATTCTGAGTGGGGCTTAGGAATCTGCATCTTTAACAAGTAGGCCAGGTGGTTCTGAGTCTGACGGAAGTGGCATGGGAACCACATTTGGAAAATGCACTCCAAGACCTGCAAGGCAGGAACCAGATCTGGAGGAGAGAGCAAACCCCAGCTGTGAAATCCCCTGTCCCTCCCATCATCTTGCTTCATGACATCACCATTTGCCCATTTGCCTAGTTGAGAAGCCTGGGAGTCCTTCTCTCTCACTACCCCGCCCTTGACCATCGACTGACCTGTCTTCCAAGCGCTCTTGCTTCTGCCCTTCCCTGGATTCCCCCTCCCATCACCTGATCCAGACCTGTGTCAGTTTTCACTGGAAGGCTACGCTGTCCTACTGATAGCTGTCCCAGCCAGAGCAGCTCTGATCTAATCTGCCCACTGCACCAGCTCCTTTAATCACTTCCCCTTCAAGGCCTACAGTGGCTGCCAAGTTCTTCAGCCCAAATCCTTCACAGCTGAGGCCAAGCCTCCAGCTGAGCCTCACTACCTGCTCTCTTCCCTCACAGAGTCAAACTGTGGATTTGCCGTTCCTCCACCATACCAGGGCCTCCACATCCCCTGTGCCTTGGCTCAGGCTGTGTCCCTCACTTGGGCAATCCAAGCCTGGCACTCCACAGATACTTCCTCAATGGGCCTCTGGTGAGTAGAGTTTGTGGGACATCCAAGATGGCACTACTTTCCTCTCCTCCCACCGGCCCCATGCCACACTCTGAGGTTCACCTGCTCAGTGGGGCTGGGTCCCTAGAAGCCATGGAAGAGCTAGACTGGCCTCCGAGGTACCCTATGCCAGATGGCCAGCTCTGTGTCCTTCCAGCCCTGACACCCTGGGTGATCTTGAGCAAAGATCCTTCACCTCGTGGGCTTCAATGCCTTCATCTGAGAATGGAATGTGGATGGAGGGATGAGTTGCAATAGGCAATGTATATGATTTCCACCAGCTCCATTCCTCTGTAAATTCTTTGTTGTTGTTGTTGTTGTTTGTGAGATGGAGTCTCACTGTGTCGCCCAGGCTGGAGTGCAGTGGTACAATCTCAGCTCACTGCAACCTCCACCTCTCAGGTTCAAGTGATTCTCCCGCCTCAGTTTCCTGAGTAGCTGGGATTACAGGCGCCCACCACTACACCCAGCTAATTTTTGTATTTTTAGTAGAGACGGGGTTCCACCATGTTGGCCAGGTGCTGGTCTCGAACTCCTGACCTCATGATCTGCCTGCCTCAGCCTCCCAAAGTGCTGGGATTACAGGTAAGAGCCACCACACCCGGCCTCCTCGGCGTAATTTGGATAGCGGCACCAAAAAGGGCTGTGTTTAAGCCCTCAGGGAAGTGGCCACTCAGACTCCCATCTCCAGTACCCCAGACTTAGACCCGATTTCATGGAAGGTCTGGGGCTGGATTTCATTCCCATCCCAGGAAGGGCAAGAGGACCATGGAGGAAGAGTCTCTGGGAGTGGGGACGTTACTCAGATCTGAGGTAAGAGAAAGTGTCCCACCAACTCTTCACCTCAACCTTGGTCTCTGCTGTCATCACCATGGAAATCTACACTCTGGCAGGATGGATTTTTTTTTTTCCCCTAAGACGTTTGTACTTAGATTCCAACCCCGCCCCAGGGTTTCTGAGGAAAAGTTCCTTTTGGAAAATTCCCACCCAGCCCCAGCTGATCAAAAGGGAAGAAGGATTTTTCCACAAGGGGGTCTGGGTTGGTATGGGATTTAGAGCCCCCGGCAGCCATTTGTCTGAAGGAACAAGGAGCTGGGTTAGACAGAAAGGGGAGTCCCAGGTGGGCTAGAGCTGAGGTCACCCTGGAGGGCTGGAGCCGAGGTCAGCCGGGCAGTGCTTCCCCTCGGACCCCACCACCCTCTCTCGGCATGGATACGGGTAGAGTTTTCATTATCTGACTTGCTCTTCTAGAACTCAGCACTTGGGTTTCATCTGAATCCTAATTATCCAATATATTAAATCAAGTGATAAGATAAACATTTTTCCATCTCTTTCTATCTCTAAGAGCCTCTGGTGACTTCTTTTTTTCCCCTTTGATAAGTATTTAAAAGTTTTTTAACAATTAAAATATAATTCACTCGATTCACTAAATATGAAATTCATCAGTTTAAAGTGTACAATTCAGTGATATTTAGTATAGTCACTATTTCCTGTGACTTCCTGTCCTGGTGGCATTTCCCCTGAGAGAGAAAAGAAGGGGGCTGGGGCTGGAAGTTTCCCTGACATATTCCCCGGGTATGCCAAGGCTTCGGTCCTAAAGGTTTGTTCCAGTTCATTGGCACCGCCACACCTCTCTCTGGAATTTCTGGGAAAATCCTGTCAATGAAACTTGAACCCTACCATTCATGGGGCAGCTGGGTTCTTAGCTAAAGTTTTCCATGTAACGGAGCCTCTTTCATCAGTGGCACCAGGCTCAAAGTTTCCCTCATAGGCCTGTGGGGGGTTAGAGATCCCTGACCCCACACTGAAGCCAAACCCTGAGGGTGAGCAGACCAGGTGAGCTCCAGGTCAGGGCCCCAGAGGAGAGAGAAGAGTCCTGGGACGCTGCTAGAGTCACTAGATCCTTTAGCTCAATTTCCTCCTCCTGAAGATGAGGGAATAGAGATCCAGAGACTCCGAAGATGCCCACCCCGGTGATGGCAGAACCAAGACCAACACCCCACCCTTCAACTCCTGGGCCATGCATTCTCCACCAGGTGACTCACTCAACAGCAACCAGTGATTAGACACCCTCTACCCTCCATCGGGACAGATGGGGGGCACCTGGACATCGACAACGCAGCCCAGAGAGGGCGTAGAGAGAAAGCCCTGCCCAGTGGAGCCTAACCTAACCAGGAGAAGGAAGAGAGCTCCAGAGAGAAGCCCCTTGGCGAGGCTGGCTGCCTGGCTGGTGGCTGCCCAGATAGTCCTGTGTGTATCCCAGTCTCATATAAACAATTCTCTTTCCCTTCACATTTTATCTTTTTATTTATTTATTTTTGAGATGAAATCTCACTCTGTCACCCAAGCTGGAGTGCAGTGGCACAATCTAAGCTCACTGCAACCTCGGCCTCCCGGGTTCAAGCGATTTTACTCCCTCACCCTCCTGTGTAGCTGGGATTACAGGTGCAAGCCACCGTGCCCGACTAATTTTTGTATTTTTTTGTAGAGACAGAATTTCACCATGTTGGCCAGGCTGGTCTTAAACTCCTGACCTCAGGTGATCCACCCGCCTCAACCTCCCAAAGTGCTGGAATTACAGGCATGAGCCACCACGCCCGGCCCAACATTTCCAACTCTTTTAAACATGAATATTCTTCCTCCTGTCTATTGCCTCTACTTCCTTTTTCACAGAGTGGGTAAATGAGACTTCATGCCCCTCACTTACTGGCTTCCCACTTTCTGGCCCCAAACTTTAAAGTACCTTAGAATACACCTAGGGCACTTGTTAAAAATATACATTCCCAGTCACCAGCCCCAGAGATTCTGATTAGGGCTGAGGTTGGGCCAGGAATCTGTACCTTTGCCAAGCTCTCCAGGTGATTCTGATGCAGGCAGTATAAGAATGGCATTTTCAAAACATTTCCTTCTGTCACTGACTAAACAATACCGTATTTATTGTTTTCCCTCTAGAGAGAATTCATTTCTGCTGCTCTATCCTCATTCTCTGGCTTGCCACCCTTCCTAGCACAGTCGTTGGATGCTTCCTTCTGGTTTAGCCGGCCCCATTAACCCTATGCTCCAATGAACCTACATCAGGTTGAAGCTCCATAACGCTAAGGATAATAATGTTAATGAAAAACCAGCAGCCAAGCTCTCACTCACAGACACACCACTTGGTGGAGTCATTGCTCCGCTTTTCTTCTCTGGTCCAGCTGACTGGAGTCCTGTAGCTCCATCGACACTTTGGTGTCGATGGTTTCGGGGAAATTTTGTTTCGATCTGCTTTTCATCCTCTGTTAGAATCCTCAGTTCAGATAGACAGGGACACAATGAGCAGCAGGCAGCCTGGGAAAGGGGGTGGGTTTCTTTCACCCTCACCACAGGCCTGAGGAACGTGAGACCCAGCACGCTCTCTCCAAATCCCACATTCTTTTGGCTACAATTGCATCTCTGTACATTCACTGATCAAACATCAATAACAAAGCAGATTTGTGAGCAATTCTATCTTGGACAACCCAAGGGCACTTGGGCCTCTGCCTGCACTCAGGAAGGAAAATACTGACCCCCAGCTACGGAGCCATGGACAGAGTGGTTCACTTCTACAGCCAAGGGCGGGGCAGATTAAAACAGAAATGTGAAGAAGGAAAATGAAGTACTTTCCAATGAATGGGCGAACATAGTCCCATCTGCAGTTAAAATCAATGGGGCAAAACTGGATGACATTTGAGCAAGCCAGATTGAAGGGCCCAGAAGCCCTTCTCTCCTTCAGTTTCCTGAGGACACCTGCCACCCCTCACACCTGCAGATCTCTGCGGTTGTTCCAAAAGCCACTGGAAGGTGCGGCTGCAGCCACGTGGGATGTATAATGTAGATGATGCCCTCCCTGTCTTCATCCTCTCTGTGTCTAGTGAGGGCGCGGGCAGGATGGGGTTCCAGGTTGGTTAAGGTGAAAAATAGAGCCTAAAAGGGCTACATTTGGGAATTACATCAAGTCATCTGGAAACAATGAAAAGCAGATAGGATATGGCAAGGCAGGAAGAAGCCATGTCTCAGTAAAACAATGGGAAGTGAGATGGAAGACTGTTGCATGAGAGGCCGACTCTGGCAGGGGTGGAGAAAGCCCCGATACTGGTCATCTATTTGGGTGGGCATCTATTTTCTTATTTTCATTGCCCATAGGGGTCTTTTGCCTTACTCCTCTTCCACAAGCCTCCCATACACTCAACTCAATTGGACCCTGCTATGGGCAGCATCTGAGACCACTGAGATCATTTCCTTTCCTGAGATCTACCCACTTTATTTGCATCTCTTTCCTCTGCCTTATGGTGACTCTACTCTCAGGACACCAGATCTGCCTAAAAAAGACAAAAGGGGAAAAAATCCAACTAGCCAACAACCCATAGGGGTGACTGCAGCTAAGCAACTAGTTTATCTGATTTGCTTGATGCTCAATTGTGGATGTCAAAGTCATTTAACTGCAGTTCAAAAGGGATTGTGCTGTGTGGCTTCTCCATGGCCACTCATGAGCCAGGTGTTTGCCTCCACTATCAGCTGTTGCCCCAGTCTAGATGTGCTGGCTTCCTGTGGCTCCAGCCCCTGTGTGTGGGCATGAGGTTCACATCACTTCATTTACACACCCACTTAGCAAATATTTACTCCATAACTGCTCTGTGCTTGGCTGCCCTTTGGGCACTGGAGGTCACAGTTGTGGGTGTGACAAGGAGGTCTTTGCTCTCATGAAGTTGATGTTCTAGTGAAGAGAGACAAGTGGTAAACAAATAAACAAACAAATCAGATGGCAATGAAAGTTGGGGTGGAAATAAAGAAATGCAAAGTGACCCAGTGTGTCCAGGGGCTTAGTTTAGAGTGGGAGAGATCTTCAATAACCTTGCAAATCTTCCCTAATTGCATCCTTTTCCACATCAACCGCATGGGGTCCTACAGGAGAAGACCAAGAGACAGAGACAGGGACCAGGGAAAATAACCAATACCATTCCTTCTCAGGGATGCTACATATCCATGGGGCAGAGGATAAGAGGTTTCTGAAGGCATCACCCCTCTGGCCATGACTGGTGTGCAGAGGAAACTGGAGATTTGGAGTAGCCTGTTATCCTACTGACTTTTAGACTGTCCCAGCTAAGAAGAACCAACTCCTCCTATTACAGATAAAATAAACAAAGCTGCTCAGGCTCTCTAGTGTCTCCCTGACAGTCATCATACATCCACTTCACATTTCCCTCCTGCCCCCCTGATTTTCTGGAAAAGGGAGAAAGTGTGTGGGGGAAAAAAAAAAGCACAATAACTTCTGTTAACTTTATAGATGTCTGGTTCCTCCATATGAGGGTGTGCTTGAATCGATTTGGGAGGGAGGGTTTCCAAAGTCTCTCTAGACTCTATTAATTTTGCTAGAGACAATAAAAGGTAGCAGGACCAATGCTATGTGGTGGGAGATCTAGCAACCATTGTAGTCACAATAGCCACCACTTACTGAACACCCACCATGTGACAAAGAACTGTGCGTGAATTACCTCACATTTTTCACAAGCACCCTCTGATTTGGGAGTTCACTCATGAGGCAACTGAGGTTCAGGGAGATGAAGTAACTCGCCCAAGGCAGTACCCTGTAGGTAGTAGGGCTGAGATCTGGACATAGATCTTGCCTCCAAAGCTTTGTCTTTTTTTTTTTTTCTACTACAGCACACCAAAGAGAGTTCTAGAAAAAATGAGAAAAAGGAATTTACCTGTAATCCTTGCTCAAGAAACCGAAGCTCTGAGACCACATTGTCCCAGCCTTTTGCAGCTCCTGCACATGGATACCAGCACCAGCAGCTCCCCAGCCAGGGGCCCCAGCTAAGCTCTCCCAGAAGATGATCTTGGCTTTGTACCTGGGGTGCCAATATCCTGTGAGTCCAACAGAGGGAAGACATAAGAGTATGGTCACCCAGGTAAGTGGTGGACAGCTGAGTGACTATATTCTTGCTCACCACCATCCCCATCAGAGGGGAGTGTCTGTGTTTCTAGTTGGGGGAAGCTTTGGTAGACTGTCAGTAATTCCTTCCTGTATCCCCCATCCTGTGTCAGGTAACAGACATTTGTCTTAATGTATTCACTGTATCATCAGAAGCCACTTCTTATCCATCTTCATGAATACTTGATGAATGAGGAGTCAATGACTAAATGAAGGAAAGAAAAGAGACTGAAAAGGAGGTATGAGAATAGGAAAGACGAGTGGAAAGACGGGATAGATATTGCCCTAAAGACACAGTAAGCCATCAAATATTTGTTTTCTAGTCCCCTTCTGGGCCCTCTTGGGTTTTGAAAAAGGGTGGAAGAAAATGGAAAAATTGCCAATAACTTCTATTGACTTTCTGGATTCCTAGTTTCCCCACATGCGACTATGCTTGAATCAACTTGTAAAAGTCTCTTTACAGTCTATTAATGTTGATGCAGGCACTAAAAGGCCATGGTCAGCCTAGTTAGATGATCCACTCCACCCTGGACTCTGGAAGATGTTCAGGGCATTTGCCTTTACTTGACCCTATGCTGTGGAGCTACCAATATTTTTCTTTCCACAAATTGGTTTTATTTGTACCTTCTATATATTAAATATTAGAGTACTGGCCAAGTTGAAGGAGTCTTCTTCTATGGCTAGTTTCAATAAACATGGTGAAATAAATCTATATATATATTATATATGTATACATATATATTATATGTGTATATATTATATATGCATATGTATATGTACATATATATGTATATATTTTATATATGCATATGTATAGTATATATTATATATGTGTATATTATATATGCATATGTATAATTATATGTGTATATGTATATATATGTATATATTTCTTACTAATTTAAAGGTGCAAGGGACCTTTGGGATCATGAATCATTTTACAGTTGTGGAACTGAGAGCCCACAAAATTAAATGACTTGCCCAAGAATACTAGCAAGTTAGTAGCAGGACGAGGACCTAGCTTGTCTTAAAAGGATTAAGAGGTAGTCGGTCAATTAATTAATCACATATTTATTGATAACTACAATCCATCCCCATCCCTCATGAAGAGCAGAAACTAAATTGCCAACTTACTTTCGCCAGGAGGGCTATGATACAATGTAGAAAGTACTGGCATTATTGTGGTGCTCATATTGAGGCTTGTGGCAACTCTTAATTCATGCATTATAGTGACTTTAATAGACAACATAAAATAGTGAACTGAAGGATGACTTTATGTCTGCAGGTCAAGCAAAGGCATATAGTCCGTATGGAAATATGGCACCTCAGAGGTGCCTGGTGTAATAAGAAACAACTAAAAAAACAAAGGAGGGGATGTGGCTCTAAAAGTTATCAACTGTCAATCAGTCTTGACCACAAAAAGTTAGCCAAAGAAAGACTTGGGCCCAGAGGTTTTGTACAGAGGAAATCCAGGCTCCTAACAAGGGCAAAAGATGGGAATAGAAGGATCAGAACACTGAGCTGGATCTTCGGTTCATTTCAGGTATGGAGAAGGGTAAATGGTCTGTAAAGATGGCCGACCCCAATGAAATTGCCTTCCAAGACCTTGTCCACTCAAGGACATGTTGCATGCCTGAAACTCAGTATAAAGGAAAAGGATAGAAATGGAGTAAGGTGGAAACCCATAAATCACAGGACCCTGCCATGCAGGTTCAAACCACTGACTTGATGAAATGTTGATCCACTTTGCCATGGATGCTCCACTTTTTAACTTCTTCAGAGTCCCAGGAGGTAAGGCTCTTCTGTTTAACTGATTTGCAGAATTTTTGCTTCTGCTGTTATAATGGCTTCCATAGTTGAGTACCAAAGACACATTACTATGGTGCCACAGAGATATCACAACTTGCGTTTTGCAGATGAGGAAACAGACTGTTCTACCACCAAGGCTTTGGTTTTTCTACTCAATCTTGCACAATCTCTCACTCTCAGCCCAGATCATTGCTGCATTTGTGCGAGCCATCAGCATCCAAAGTGAACACAGGGTCTAAACAACTGAAGATGGCATGAGGGAACACACAACCAGGTCTTTAAAAAAAAAAAGAAAGCGAATAGGCAAACTGAACAGGACATCTAGGACTGAAAAGCCTCTGTGAACAACTGGACTCAATATGAAATTGACATGAGCTCACAGAAGACCAACTGAGTTCCAGATGTGGTTGGGTAGCTTGGGTTATGGGCCAGTATAAAGAAAATGGTCTCTTCTTATACACGGAGTTCAAAAAAAGACTAAAAGTCACCCCAAAGAGTCACTGTCTTTGTCTTTTGGTCATTAGTAAGTCAGCAGAAATTTCTAGAGAAGACTGGATTTTGTGGCTGATTATCAATTAATTGATCATCACTGGGTATCTTTGGGAATGTTGCCTTCTCAGGGAGAAGCTGGAAATTATTCTGTGAAAGGTACTTCCACTGAGAATCGTTAAACGCTTTGGAGGTAAGAAATCAGGTATCTGGGAGAACTCAGAGATAACATAGGAGCGACAGGCTGAAGCCATGAGAGAGATGGGCAGATGGCTGGAGAATGACCATGGGCAGAGGAGAGCAGTGGCAGGGAGAGCCCACAGGCCTCCACCCAGAGTCAGCCTGTCAGCAGGATGAGCTATAAGATCACCCTAGAGGGAAACTGCAGGGCAGGTGGCCTGCGATGAGGGGCCATGACTGTGTGGTGGGCTTTCCCACAGCAGGAGCAACTAGACTGAAAGTTCTTTTTTTTTTTTTTTTTGAGACGGAGTCTCGCTCTGTCGCCCAGGCTGGAGTGCAGTGGCCGGATCTCAGCTCACTGCAAGCTCCGCCTCCCGGGTTTACGCCATTCTCCTGCCTCAGCCTCCCGAGTAGCTGGGACTACAGGCGCCCGCCACCTCGCCTGGCTAGTTTTTTGTATTTTTTTAGTAGAGACGGGGTTTCACCATATTAGCCAGGATGGTTTCGATCTCCTGACCTCATGATCCGCCCGTCTCGGCCTCCCAAAGTGCTGGGATTACAGTCTTGAGCCACCGCGCCCGGCCGACTGAAAGTTCTTTTAAGTGAGGAAGCCATCATCTGTCCAGAGAAAAGTGGTTCGGGATACAGGAGGAGCCCTGCACCCTGCACCACAGAATCAGTCTAGTCTTGGGCAGTCTGTTCCACAGATGCCTCCAGCCCAGTGATGGTTGTAGCTATTCGCAACCAATCACGGCACAAAGTGAGGCCTCCCAATCCACAGCCATCCCTAAATACAGACACTTCACTTGACGTCTGAGTATAGCTGTGTGTGCCTGGAAAACCTAGAAATAGAAACGCTGCTGTTTTCCCCAAGACAATCATCTCTACATTCTGATCTGGATCAACAATGATCCATTCTGGAAATCCTGGACACTCCTGCTCGTGGAGAGAAGGGATAGATAACTTTTCCACCTGCCTGCCTGTCCTGTCCACCTGGAGGTAGTCTTGTGGCATCTTGGGCCTCACATGTCCCACAGTCTGTTCTCATCCCTCTAATTTGCTCCTTCTTCAGCCTTCTCTCTCTTGGTTGAGTGGTTTCACCATTTGCCCAAGTTGCTTGAACCCAACGCTTGAGTTACAGCCAACTCCTCTCTTTCTCTCACAACCCAAATCTAATTCATCAGTAAGTCCTGGTGACTCCACTTTCAGAATGTTCCTGGGATGCCACCACTTTTTGTCATCTCTGTTGCTGCTAGCCTGCTGCTTGCTACTGTCAGCTCCAGCCTGGAGAACTGAAATAACCTCCTCACTGTCTCCAGCTGTTCTTCCCGCCCGTGGTCTCTTCTCCAGACACCACCAGAAGGATGCTTTGAAGTCCAAACGGCATCATGTTTTCCATCACATTTAGAATGAAACCTGAGGTCCCAAGTGTGGCCTGAGGGCCAGTCAGGTTGCCCCCAGGGCTCCATTTCCTGCCACTCTTCCTCTCTCACTCTGCTGGAGCCACATGATTACTATTCCTGAACACAGGAGGCTCCCTCTTGCTTCAGGGCTCGTGCAGATTTGTTCCCATAGCCTGGGGACAGATTTTACCCCAGAAGTCCCCAGGGCTTGATTCTTCCCTTTATTTAGGTCTCAGCTGAAATGTCCCCTCTTCTGAGCAGCCTTCTCTCACCACCCAATGGAAGCAGCCATCCCTGCATGCTCTGTCACTTCATTTGGCTCTTTTTTTCTTCCTAACACTTTCACAACTTGATATTCTTATATAGTTTTTCACTTTATTTATTGAGTGCTGTCTCTTCCACTAGAAACCCCTGAAAGCAGGGATTTTTATAATCTGTTGGCCCCCAATAGATTCATAAGGACGCACAGAACCTGGTAGGCTGCAAGCTGTCCATAACTGCTTGTTGAATGAATCGATGGATGAATGAGCAGAAGAAGCTCGTTTCTCTCCGTGAAATACAATGGGTTCCAAAGAAATCGAAGCCTTTTTGAAAGGCCTAGCCATACTTTGCCCATACAGCTACAGTGGCAGATCCATGCTCATGACCTCATTTCTCTCCTCAGAACCGCCTTAAAAGTAGACCTTTCAGAGCTACCGGAGAATCCCGGTCCCTGCAGCTGATCTTCCCACCTCCACCCAGCTCTCATCCTCCTCTCCCTCCCCATCCACCATCGAGTGAGCTGGCTTCCCCTGCTCAATAGCTCTATGCGTTTGCACTTCTGGGTTTGGTCAGGTCGAGACCAGCTCCCCCAAATATTCCTCTGTACTAGACAGCCTTGTTCTAAATGGAAACGGCTGATGGCATGGAGGAAGAGGCTTGAATGGAAACGTGGGGCAGGGAAGGAAGGAACAGGGAGATGTCATCTCTAGGTTGGCAGTCCCTATCAGCCTCTTAGGACTTCTCGCCTCTGCAGCAATGATGATAGAGTCACATCTTACTCCCTGGGGGGAGGTGGGTGGTTCCTGACACCTTCCCCTGCTTCTCCAGATTCTTTTTAGAAAAGGATGAAGGACAGTCTATGATGCAGGCAAGGTCATCACAGATTCTCTTCCCTCCTTCAAGTGATGTCAAATGTGACACTGAATGAATGTAACAAAGAAGTTCTTTATGAAGCTTTTGATTCTGAAATAGAATCATTCATAAAATATGAAGTAACTCTACAGACCAGATCACCTATCTTCTCATTTAATTGAAGAGGAAACAGAGAGATGATAAGTAACTTGCCCAGGGTCACAGAACTGGTAAGGCACTAAACTAGGACTTGAAGCCTCCTGAGCCGCTCTCCTGGACCACCAAGATGCTGCAGAGACCAGCTCTCTCCAGCAGGAAGTCCAGTTCCCAAAACGTGCATGGGCTCCTCCAACCTTGCCAATAATTCCCCCAAATGGTGGAAACTGCAAACATACCCCATTGGCCTAAAATTGTTGCTTAAGGGCCTGCCTCATTTACCCCAAATTATCATCCTCTTCCTCTCTCCTTCCTGCCTCCACCCTGCTCTTCGAATCTCAAATCCCTCAAGCTATCCAATAACTATTGAGAGTTTAGGCATCCAGGTCTTCAACTGTACCAATCCAAGCCTGGGGAAAGATCTCCTTTCCTTTTTCTATCTTCATTGGAAGATATTTCATGAAAAAAAAATCACAGTGAGTTCCTCCATAGGGAAGCAAACATTGCTTCAAAACTCAGCTCTAAACTGCAGAGAAGGCCAGGCACGGTGGCTCACGCCTATAATCCAGCACTTTGGGAGGCCGAGGCAGGTGGACCACTTGAGGTCAGGAGTTTGAGACCAGCCTGGCCAACATGGCAAAACCCTGTCTCTACTAAAAATACAAAAATTAGCCGGGCGTGGTGGCAAACACGTGTAATGTCAGCTACTCAGGAGACTGAGGCATGAGAATCACTTGAACCCTAGAGGCAGAGGTTGCAGTGAGCCGAGATCACACCACTGTACTCCAGCCTGGGCAACAGAGGGAGACTCTGTCTCCAAAAAAAATAAAAAATAAAATAAATTGCAGAGAAAATAGCATGGGCCAAGCCAGCCAGAGGGTCCTGTGCCACATGCCATCAGTGCTATGGTGGGAGCTTAATTCCACTCCCAGGTCAGCACCTCCTCCCTCATCTGTGCCCCCTAGGTCAGTGACCCCTGGGACCCATGAATGGCTAACCAGGCCTGCAGCTGAAAGCTCTGGTTTGTAATTTGTGAAATCCTCTCCTCCTGGCAGCTTGTAAAGTGGCCACTTAACAGATGGCCAGTAATACATTGCATTCCTGGAAAATCTGTATTTCAGTAGTCACATTATTTGTATTTTTCATTTATTAATCCTATTAGGAATATTCCCTCCAGGAGACAAATAAAGGTGGAACAAAAAAGCAAGACAAATAGGCAACTGTGAAAAAAACCCACCCTATTCAGAGGCCTACTGTTTCCCCTGGGCATAGCTTATATATCACCTGTGTGCAAATAGGACGTCTGACTTGATGCAGATAGGAGAACATCTGCTGTTCAAATGTCGTTTGAATTTTCCCAAAGACCCCATGAGATATCAGCCAGAGGAGTCTCTTGCTGCAAGGAAAGCTGTAGCCAAGTATATAATTTTTAATCCAGTAATATCGAATACAACAAAAAGTGTCAAGAACACAAAACATGATTAGAAAATAGACCAATGGAAGAGCCAGCAGGCATGGGCTGTTTGGTTGGCTGACTGGTGGTAATGAGTGTGCAACAGGCTAAACATTGACCTGGATGCATTGGCAACATGGTGAATGCAATCGCCTTCATTTCAGCCCAATGCCTGGCACGCACAAAGCTCGGGATTAATGCTAGGCCATGAGGTCGTCATTGCTGTTTCACCATCTGCTAGAGGAAATGCTCCTCATCCTTCAGGGACCAGCTGTCATGCTGCCTCTTCTGTTAAAGCGTCCTTGCATTCGTGCCTTCTCTAAACTCCTGTGAAATCGGCCTTACTTTTTCTCCTCCATGTTTTTTAGTCCTTTGCCCATCTGATGTCCCTCACTGGATTGTTAGCTCCATAAAAACTATGATTTCTATTTACCTTTGGTTCTACCCCCACAGCATGGCCCCTGCAGTGACCTGTATCTAGTAAGGGTTACTATAATTAGGTGATATGATATCAGAAGTTGACAGTTTCCATATGTTTTTGGTTTGGGTGGTATATTAGTCCATTTTCACACGCTATAAAGAACTATCTGAGACTGGGTAATTTTAAAAGAAAAGAGGTTTAATTGACTCACAGTTCCTCATGGCTGGGGAGCTCTCAAACAACTTATGATCATGGCATAAGGAGAAGCAAGCATGTCTTTACCATGGTGGAGCAGGAGAGGTGGCGGGGCGGTGGCATGGGGGGCGTGCCACACACTTTTAAACCATCAGATCTCATAAGAACTCACTCACTATCACAAGAACACCATGGGGGAGATCCACCCCCATGATCCAATCACCTCCCACAAGGCCCCACCTTCAACACATGCAGATTACAATTTATTTTATTTTATTTTGTTTTATTTTATTTTATTTTTATATGGAATCTTGCTCTGTCTCTGTGATCTCCGCTCACTGCAACCTCTGTCTCCCAGGTTCAAGAGATTCTCCTGTCTCAGCCTCCCAGGTAACTGGGACTATAGGCGCACACCCACCACGCCTGGCTAATTTTTGTATTTTTTAGTAGAGACGGGGTTTCACAATATTGGTCAGCCTGGTCTCAAACTCCTGGCCTTAGGTGATCCACCCACCTTGGCCTCCCAAGGGAATTACAACTTCACATGAGATTTGGATGGGGACATAGAGCCAAACCATATCAGGTGGTTTCATTCCTGTGTCCTAACTCTTATACTGTAACTTCAGAGATGGGAGAAGAATGTCATAAACCAGATAGGCATCAAGGAAGGGGGATTCTTTTCCTCACTTGCCTTCATGCTTTAGTTTTCTTGAATTCCAAGACAATGGAAAGGATCTTGACCAATTTTAAAGAACCAAGAAATGAAAAAAGGTGGAGGCATCAGTTTCCAAAGTTATAATTTGTTCATACCTAAGATGAATACTAATTCCTATTCTAACTACCTCACAGGACTCCCCTGAGGCTCAAATAAGATAATGTGTGGACAGAAGCTCTTTGCTGGTAGGAAAGATGATATGGGTGTAAAGTATTATTAGCCCTTTAATCTTTCTCGTCTCATAATGGAGAAAATTTTCCAAAGACAAATTGGGAGCTCATTTCAGTCTCTCAGCGGCCTCTTGCTACATGATGTCCATGTCAATTAAATGCTGCAGAAGAGTGTGGCTGAATCCAAATAAACAGCAGCATGAAATACATTTGTCAGTGCTCTAGCCCTGCTAAAGACAGGTGGAATTCTCCTTCAGGCCCCAGGACTCATCCACTGGCTGAGATGCAGTGGATGAACGGCATAACAACACTGTAAATGCCGCTCTGGGTCAGACCTTTCTTTCATGGATCCAAGTTTTCTGCTCTTACCGCTCCACCAAGGGCCATTCTGTAGGAGGGTGTGGCTGATCCCTGTGATGGTGGAACACAAAGCCTCCAGAAGCCCCTTTGGGACTGAGGGACTCATTGCTCCTGCTCCTGGGAATGATAGCAGCTGATGGTTCTCCTAATCAGGGCGCTAACCTCAGCCTCAGAGTCCCTCACTCAAAGCCACACTCCTTCCTATATCCAATGACTGTGGTGTGTCAATGGTGGGAAAGGAGGCAACAAGACCTGGCTCCCTTGTCTAGGGTAGGACAAGTCTGCAGGGCTGATTTCCCATAGGGTCAGCTGAGTTCTCTGATGCCATTTTATTGCACTCAACTTCTCTGTTTGCCCAGTTTCACGTCCCTTGCCCTTCACAAATATTGTCCCTGCAAACTGTGTTTAATAAAACTGCATACCGATCTCTGAGGAACTTCACCTATGACACTTCCCAAACAGTGCAGCTCTGGATAGGTTACTGGTCTGTAGGGATATTGATCCTCTAAGTCCTTGGAGAAAATAAGTGGATCCCGCATCAGTCCGTGTCCCCAAGCCAGTTACCTTAGTTGTAAGCATCACTCGCCCTCTACCCCAGCATGCTACACAAGCATTATTTTCTATGTGCCATGATGAGAAAAGGGATCTGTGTAATGTCAGTAATGTGTGGCACACTCAGAAATAAATATGTTTTAACACAGTATAGCCATCTTTCCAATATCCATTCCCTCTTCTTTCTTACTAATGGATCCCTGAATTTTTTTTTCTTCCAGGCAGTAATTTTCCCAGCAAAACAAACAAACAAACAAAACCATTTCCCAGCTTTCTCTGCAGCCAGGGAGAGCCACGTGGACAGTGAATTCTTGAATTCCAAGACAATGGAAAGGATCTTGACCAATTTTAAAGAATCAAGAAATGAAAAAAGTTGGAGGTATCAGTTTCCAAAGTTATAATTTGTTCATACCTAAGACGAATACTAATTCCTATTCTAACTACCTCACAGGACTCTCCTGAGGCTCAAATAAGATAATGTGTGGACAGAAGCTTGAGAATTTAATCTTGCTCAGTGGACAGAAGGAGAAATGTGCTGCTCTTCTAAGAAAGGCATCTCCACATTTTCATGTTGTTCCTTTCTGTATCTTCCTGCCTGGAACAGGGATGGGAACCTAATGACCAAGAAGATACTCATATCCTGTGTGGATGCATCTTCTATTGCAGCATCTAAAAATTACACCAAACTTTGGAGGCTTTAAGCAAACACTTGTTATCTCAGTTTCTGTGGGTCAGGAATAATGGTGGGGATTCCGGTGTGGTCCCCTGGTTACACAGCACTAATTTGGTATAACATGAGAGGAAACTACACAAGGGTATACATCCCAGGAGGCAAGGCTCTTTCGAGGCCTTCTCAGAGGCTGCCTCCCCCAGCCCAGCCTCTGGCCCTGAGGAGTCACATCCATCTCACATACAAAATATCATCATTCTCTCCCAAGGTCTCCAAAGGTCTCATCCCATTACAGCGTGAATGTGCAATTAAAGAACCTAATCATCTAAGGCAGGTCCGAGCGTGGAGGAGACATCTCAGGCATGGCTCCTGAAGCACAGCCCTCAGGTACAGTTCCCCTGCAAACCATGCTTCTCCAAAGCCCTATATTTTGGTTTCATGACTTAGCCATGGATGTATCCAAAAGAAGAGAAAAGAACAATTTGACCATCTACTATTTCAATTATCTCCCTACCTACCTCCCTATCCACTTGGCCCTAAAACTAGAGAGTGCATATATGAGGCTGTGCAAACACACACACACACACACACACACACACATTCATACATGGTATGAAGTGGCACTCTAGCCAAATAAGCAAGACAAAGAGGATGACAACCAAGCAGGAATGCCAAAACTGATATTTTCCTAATGAGAACAACAATGCAATGAGTAACAGAGCTCACGAGTGGCTGACCCAGCAGATGTCCCCTGGGGATCTGAACTATTCTTTAATTCTCCCTAAAGACCCCAAAAGAAGCAGCAATGGAACAGAGTGGAGTGGGGAGAGGGATGGTTGACCAGTTACGGATTGGGACAGTAAGGGCTGGAACCAGGAAAGGAACCACGGAGAGTCCTCCAGGGCAGCAGTATGACTGTCTTGCTTTAACATTTTGAGCAGGCGTCTCTCTGATTTCTTGCAATACTGTTTGAAACACTCTCTATGTTCTGCAAAACGAGGGGCATAGAAACACTCCTCAGCATGTCTTCAGCTGCTGAATTGCCCAAGTGTGATCTGAGGCCCTCCATTCCTATTTAGTTGATGGCACGTCTTTGGCATTTTCATTCATTTCTGATAACTCCCTCAGGAATGGCCAGCTAAGCACTTTCTCCATTACGCTATCTCTGTGAAAAGTCACACTTAAGGGTTCTCAGAGGACGATTTCAGATACAGATATAAAAGCCATCCCTGAATGCCACTCTGCTGGCTTTGCTGTCTGTGCAGATGTTCTCAGAGATTCTATCATTCTTTCTGTATTTTTAAAGTTCATTCTAGAAAATTAACCTTAATAACCAATTGAAACCTTCACGGTTTTTTTTTCCCCTGCTGAGGCCTCTCGACCAGAATTTTAAATCCAACCCTTTCCATCCTGTACTCAGCAGGCAGGAGAAATTTAAGAGCCTATAGTCAGTAGCTAATATCGGTCCCCCTTGGCTAAGAGACCCTGTCTGATCTTGGCTCCTTGGTTCCAATCATTTTGCCCTGCCTTATTCCATTTGGCCAGGTCCTTGCCATGAGCCCCAGTCCAGCTGGATCCCAGCCTTGGTTCCAAGGACTTCAGCACATCCAAGAATTGGAGAACATTCTATCCTACCTGCTCTGAGGATGGATGTCACATTTTTTGAACTAAAATTTCTGAAGATAGACAGTGGCTCCGCCTGGTGAGATATTCCCCTGATGCCTACTTGTTTCTAACTTGGCCCTTCTCCTTGCCATGGATCTTCTGAAATCCTAACTCCTCCCATGTCAAGATAGGTGGGTTTTTGGCCACATTCCTCACTTGTCAGACCACTTATGAGAATCATGGGATTCATGGCTGGAAGGGACTTCAGATGCTATCTAGTCCAACCATTCAAGCATGCCTTGCCTGACAATAAATGCAAATCAATCAAACAATGCCTCTGATTCAGAGCCCTCCTTTTCTCGTGTTAAATAAGAACAGCTTAAAGTTAAACATTTCAACGAATTCTTCCTAATGCTAAGGTCCAGGCCTGCCTTATAGGTCTCAGGAATGCTATTTTTGAGATGGTTTTAATAAGTCTGAAGCCTGACTATTATTGTCAGACACACAGAGCCCCATTGCCCCGTTTCAGACAGCAAAGAGGTGGCAGAGGATGAGGGGCAACCTCACATACCCCTGATCTCCACAGCAATGACCTCCCTGAAGGTGGGCATGGACTCCAGCTGCCTCCTGCTTCCTAATTCAGTCCTTTGGTGAGGCTGTCCCTCAGATACTGTACATAAAGCCCATGGCTAAGCAAAGAGGACTACCTTTATGGGTTTCAGTTTTTCAAGTTCTGGAGTGATCTGATAGTTGGTGGATTCGAACCATTCTAGCTGACCCTTTAGGACAAAGCATGTCCTTCCCGGGCTCATGGTGTGTTAGTCCATTCTCACGCTGCTGACAAAGACACACCTGAGACTGAGTAATTTATAAAGAAAAAGAGGTTTAATGAACTCACAGTGACACATGGCTGGGGAGTCCTTACAATCGTGGCAGAAGGCTAAAGGCATGTCTTACATGCTGGCAGTCAAGAGAGAATTGAGAGCCAAGCAAAAGGGAAAACCATCAGATCCCATGAGACTTATTCACTACCATGAGAACAATATGGGGGAAACTGCCCCCATGATTCAATTATCTCCCACCAGATCCTTCTCACAACACATGGGAATTATGGGAGCTACAATTCAAGATGAGATTTGGGTGGGGACACAGACAAACCATATCACATGGTCAGCTAAGGAGCTCTGGGCATGCCATAGAAATAGGCTCCCACCTCCATCCAAAGCTGTGGAGCTTCTTTGCAAAGCATCCCCTCTCCTAGAGCACTTCTTGTGGGTCCACCCTAGCCAGTCGCACTGCTGACCTTGGGTCCTTGCCCCAGCCTGGTCGGTATTTTTCTGAAATTGCACCCTTTCATATAAGCTAACCCATAGGACACCCTGCCAGGCTGGGTGCCCAAACACCTTAGGGAAAGCTGAGGACATGAACTTACTGCTTTCTGTAGATGTAGAGAAGGCCTGACCAAGAAATTCTGGGAGGCCCATGAAGTGTGGCAGATTTGGGGCAAAATGGAATCATCAGGGACACAACTAATTCCAGAGGTGCCCCGCTGGGGGTTCCAAAGCCTTGATGGGATGTTCTTTGCACCAAAGCACCTGAAAGTTCATGGCATACACAGTAACAGTGACAGCCATGCCCACGCAGAGGAAGAAAGGAAGCAGAACGTGGTTGAGCCACTTGTGGAATATTTATCGAAGCAGGTAGTTTGAAGATAGCTAGCCAAATAGCATCAAATTTCATGTGCTCTACCTAGCCGTTAAGCTAAATGTAACTAAATCCCAGGGAAGGGATAAGGCTCACCCAAGACTTCTCAGAGGGCTTTTAAAGCAGGAGGGTAAAATTGTACTACTCTCAGCTAATGCATCAACTGTCAGCACAAGGAGCCCCATTATCTGGGGACCAGAAAATACCAGTGGGACCCCAAGTACAGGGAAGGCTCTAAAGGGGGTCCTGGGAACCACAAGTGAAGCACGTCCCTTCCCACAGTGGCGTGGGCAGGCGTGCGGAATCAATAGGAGGCATTCAGTCTCACAGAACTTACCAGGGAAAGACAATTTCAGAGGGAGAAAGCAGCCCTGATTAATGCACTGCAACCTTTGAGAAGATTAATGTGTGGACAAGGAGGAACCAATGAGTGTAATTTATTTAGACTTTCAAAAAGGCTCCATACCAAAGGCTGTTTTTAAAAGTCACCGTGGCATCTGGGTTTTAAAGGACTAGCTTTTTGAGGTTAATGCCAGTGAAGGCGCCTACATTTTCTTGGTGCCAGTGCCACACGCTGTAGAGGACTGGTGACTTGTACCCTGCGTGGCCATTTCTAAGCAGATTCTCACCTCCTCTTGCCCCTCAAGAAGTGACCTCTCTCTTCCTTCTTAATTTCCAATTTGTTCCACTTTCTACACAATGTGTAATTATCTATGTGTGTCTTATCTCTGGAGTAGCCTGGAACCTACCTCTGGACAATGTCATATCCACTTTTGTGCCCTACACGATACCTGTGACTAGGATTCTATGACTCTAAATTGGAGAAGACCCAGTAATTTTTTTTTATTTTTTTGAGACAAGGTCTCGTTCTTTCGCACAGGCTGGAATGCAGTGGCATAATCATAGCCCACTGCAGCCTCGACCTCCTGGGCACGAGCGAGCGATCCTCTCTCCTCAGCCTCATGAGTAGCTGGCACTATAGGTATGTGCCACCATGCCTGGATAATTTATTTGTTACTTGTAGAGATGGAGATAATTCTTTCTTCCTTTCTTCCTTCCTTCCTTCCTTCCTTCCTTCCTTTCTTTCTTTCTTTCTTTCTTTCTTTCTTTCTTTCTTTCTTTCTTTCTTTCTTTCTTTCTTGCTTGCTTTCTTGCTTTCTTTCTTTCCTTCCTTCCTTCTTTCTTTCTTTCTTTTTTTGTTTGTGACAGATTTTCACTCTGTCACCTAGGCTGGAGTGTAGTGGCATGATCTCAGCTCACTGCAGCTTCTGCTTCCTGAGTTCAAGTGATTCTCCTGCCTCAGCCTCCCAAGTTGCTGAGACTACAGGTGCACACCACCACACCCAGCTAATTTTTGTATTTTTAGTAGAGACAAGATCTCACCACGTTGGCCAGGCTGGTCTTGAACTCCTGACCTCAGGTGATCTCCCTGCCTTGGCCTCCCAAAGTGCTGGGATTACAGGTGTGAGCCACTGCAGTTGGCCAACAATTCTCAAGTATTATGTTTTACTGCTGTGAATACTGCAGACACCTCAATCTCCACATGGCCAGCACGGAGGCCATTGTCCCCGCCCTTGTCACACACAGCTGCCCTTACTCTGACCCCCTCTTGCTGAGCGGTCCCACCAAGCACTCGCCTGGCAGCGGACTTGGCTGCATCCTGCTGGCTCATTTCTCATGGTCAGTCCAGTTGGTCAAGTTCTGTGCATTCCTCACCCCAGATGTTCCCATGTTTCTTCATCTGCATGGCAGCTGCCTTATCCCGAGCCTCACTGCTGCATCTGTATGACATCTTCAGATCCTGATCAAATCCTTCAAAGGTCATGGCCAGTGTGTGTAGGGTTTCCTATGCCCTGGCATCTTTCTGAAAAATATTTTTTTGCAGCAGGACCCTGTCTTGTTGCCCAGGCTAGAGGGCAGTGGTGCAATCATGGCTCACTGCAGCCTCAGCCTCTGGGCTCAAGTGAGCCTCTCACCTTAACCTCCCTACCCCCCAGTAGCTGGGACTACAGGTGCATTCCACCATGCCCAGCTACTTTTATTTACTTATTTATTTATTTATTTATTTATTTATTTAGTAGAGATGAGATCTCACTCTGTTGTCCAGGCTGGTCTCCAACTCCTGAGCTTAAGTGGTCTTCCTGCCTCTCCCTCCCAAAGTGCTGAAATTACATGCATGAGCCAGCATGCCCAGCCACACCCAGGTATCTGGATAGCTGTTGTTATCACTCCTATTGCCTTCCACACCTTCTTTCTCTCCCTTCTTCCAGCTTCATCCTGTAGTGAAATCCTACTTGTTAAAATAAATGCCCCCTTCCACCTCAGGGCCTTTGCCTCTGCTGCATTCTTCCTTCTGAAACGCTCTCTCTTTTTCCTAGTACTCCTTCACATTTAAACTCAGTTAGTTCCCCAGGCTAGATCAAATCCCCTTCCTTTATACTTTTGTCACATTTTGTACTTCTACATCAAAGCAAAATTATAACTCAGTTATAATTTTATATTTATTTGTATCATTATTTGGTTAATGACTTCTAACTCCACCAGATTGGCCATGACCAGTTGGCTCACCTGGATAGGGCTGGCGTAATAGAAACCCCACAGGTATTTTCTCTATGAAACAGTGGTAGGGAAGTGAACAGCAGCAAGTCCCCAACCTGGTCTAGGGGGGTTAGAGAGAGCTGCCCAGGGGAAGTGGTAAATCAGGGACCCTGAATCAAAAGTGGGCAGCAAAAGTGTTCCAGGCAGCAGATACAGGGTTGGGAAGACTCTGGAGCTAGAAGACCCAGAGTTTTCAAGCAGAGGTCTCTAAAGTAGGACACATGTTTCCCAGTGGGTATACAAGATGGTCCATTAGGAAGCAGGAAGAAAAAAATAGATATGTTTATGCTAAATGTTTAGCTTAACTGAATAAGAAAGCAAGTAAGCTCTGCTATTATATAAGAAACAGGCTAAAACCAGAGGCTCCCTTAGTGCAGGTGTCTGAGAGCCATGTACCATGCAAGGTACATGATGTCTCCCAAAAGAGAAGTGACTGTGCCCCAGTGTGCAGCCAGGGTGTGTCTGTCACCCAGACTCACAGATGATGTTACCTACTCTGAACCAGCCCTCACTAAATACCACATGACTTAAAGAGGCTCCTGCAAAGAATTGACTGATTGATGGTAATACTACTAATGAAAGTATAAGTGAACACGCATTTTTTTCTGAGCTCACACTGCTCCTGCCTCAGATAAGTTCTTTGTCAGCCCATGAGATTAAAAATGATTTAATCAGGACTGACAAGAAGTTTTCCAAAAGAATACAAAATTATCACCAATTCTTTTGAAGTATGGGTTTGCATCCTCTGTTGTTAACATTGAACCTTGCCTTAACCATAGCTTTCCTCATCTGAATATATTAGTTAATGGTGATAATACCTGTAGACAGCTTTTTTTTTATTATTTATGTGTTTATTTTGAGACGGGGTCTTGCTCTGTTGCCC
Organism: Rhinopithecus bieti; assembly: GCF_001698545.2. Taxonomy (NCBI): domain Eukaryota; kingdom Metazoa; phylum Chordata; class Mammalia; order Primates; family Cercopithecidae; genus Rhinopithecus; species Rhinopithecus bieti. The sequence goes on from NW_016815046.1 coordinate 130,058, forward strand.
AGACTGGAGTCTGGTGGCACCATCATAGCTCATTGTAGCCTCAACCTCCCAGGCTCAAGCCATCCTCAAGCCATCCATCCTGCATCCTACTCAAGCCATCCTCCTGAGTAGCTGGGACTTACAGGTGCATGCCGCTACACCTGACTAATTTTAAAGAATTCTTTTTGTAGAAACTGGGTCTCACCATGTTGCCCAGGCTGGTCTTGAACTCCTGAGGTCAACCAGTCCTCCCTCCTGGGCCTCCCAAAGTATTAGGATTACAGGCATGAGCAACTGCACCCGGCAGACAGCTTTTAAGTAAATATACATACCTTGGAGTTTGTATGTAAGTATACGTACTTGGGAGCCTACAAGTTTTCAGCTTGTTTATTTGCTGTTGTTTTCTCATTGAGGTGTGCAACCAAAACTATGGAAACCATTGCATTAGGAACTGAAAGAAGTTCAACATGGAAGAACTGGGGAGTGGGAGAGGGCAATGTTGAGAAATTGGACTGGAGAGAGAAGCAGGGTGCATATCTCTATTATAGTATTTATCAGACTATCTATCATTATTCACTTTGAAGGTTCTTACTTGATATCTAGGGTTAACTTATACTCAATAATTTACATGTCTGAATATTTTGTGGAGATGATTAATAACCTTCATAGAATTCTCTAAAGTTCTATGTCTTAGTAAACATTATTGATCTAGTTAGTGGTCTGGCTCTCCCAACTAAGCTGCATTCCTTGTTGTGAAAGAATCTCATTTTTTTTTTTTTTTTTTTTTTTTGAGATAGAGTCTCACACTGTTGCCCAAGTTGGAGTGCAGTGGCGCGATCTTGGCTCACTGCAACATCTGCCTTCCAAGTTCAAGCGATTCTCCTCGCCTCAGCCTCCCAAGTAGATGAGATTACAAGTGCCAGCCACCACACCTAATTTTTTTGTATTTTTAGTGGAGACAGGGTTTCATTATGTTGACCAGGCTGGTCTCGAACTCCTGATCTCGCGATCCACCCTCCTTGGCCTCCCAAAGTGCTGAGATTACAAGCGTGAGCCACCACGCTCTGCCAGAATCTCATTTTTATGATTATCATCATAGTAAGTGTGAAATAGGTATGAATTATTGAATGAATGAATGAACGAATGAATGATTTATCTATTGCTTTCTCTTTTGGGCATTGGAAGACAAAAGAACCCCAAAAACCCACATACAGCTAAAAGTTGATTCTCTTTTTAGTAATAAGAGTTTCATGGGCTTCATTTAACATAAACTTACATAGTACCTTCTGTATGCCAGATACTAGTCATTCTGTCCTCATAAAAACCCTAGGAGTAGGTACTATCATCGTCCTGTTTCCAGACAGTGAAGCTGAGGTGTGGCTTGATAAGGCCATTTGGCTGTAAGTGGCTAAGGCAAGAGTCAAACGCAGGCAGCCTGGCTGCAGAGTCTATGCTTGTAACCAGCACACCATGGCAAGACCTGCATGTCAGCTCACACGGTTACAGGGTCGGTGTCATCAGAAGGTGCTCAGCATAACCCGACAGCAAAATGCCCGCCATAACCTTCCTCACCCCTCAGCAAAGACTGCCCTTCAAAAGCAAAGTAGGGAGAAGTCGACCGAGATTCAAATGGCTTGGTTTCACGTGGCTACAAATGACAGGGCTGAAGTGGAGAGCTCAACTTGACAAAGTAGCAAACTGCTCACAGAGCCATGACATTATATTTAACATTTTATTATGGAAATTCTCACATTCCAAAGTGTAGAGAAAAACATAATGAACCTCCAACAACTATCAACACGTGGCAAATCATTTTCATCCACATGCTTACTCCTCCACTTTGTCTTTGTTTGTTTTTTGTTGTTGTTGCTGAGTTTTGGCTTCTTCGAGACAGAGTCTCACTCAGTCACCGAGACTGGAGTGCAGTGGCACAATCTCAGCTCACTGCAACCTCTGCCTCCCAGATTCAAGTGATTCTTGTGCTTCAACCTCCCAAGTAGCTGGGATTACAGGCACACACCACAATGCTGGGCTAATTTTTGTATTTTTAGTAGAGATGGGGGTTTCGCCATGTTGACCAGGCTGGTCTCAAACTCCTGACCTCAAGTGATCCTCACACTTTGGCCTCCCAAAGTGCTGGAATTACAGGCATGAGCCACTGTGCCCAGCCCCATTGTTATTTTTAAGTAACCTGATTCCACACGATTTCCTAATGGGACTTAAAAATATTGTATTATCCACTTAGAAACTCTCTAGAATTGACGTCAGAAGACTTGAGTCTTGCCTCTACACTTTTCCAGCTCTGTGTCCTTAAGCAAGTATTTCTCTGAGCCTCAGTTGCAACATCTATAAATTGTGGATGGTAATACTTGTTTCACCATATGGTTTTGAGGATTAGATAAGTCAACACAAGTGAGAGTGATGTTTAAACTGTAAAGACCTGATTGAATCTCAGCACAGCCCTGCTTCCATCTCACCCCACCACAAGGACTGTCATGGTTCATTTTATGTGCCAGCTTGGCTAGACTATGGTGATCACTTGTTTGGTCAAAGACCAGTCTAGATGTTGCCGTAAAGTTATTTTCTAGATGTGATTAATATTTACAATCAGTTTAAGTAAAGCAGATTACCCTCCATAACATAAGTGGGCTTCATCCAATCAGTTGAAGGTCTTCAGAATGAAGACAGATTTTCCAAAGAAGAAAGAATTCTGCCTCCAGGCTGTAACATAGAAATTCTGCCTGAGTTTCCAGCCTGAGGACTCAAGGCTGCAACATCTACTCTTCCTCGCATCTTCCAGACCTGCCATTTGCCTTACAGATTTTGGACTTACCAGCTCCTAGTATTGTAAGGCTTCAGGTTGAGATAGGTCAGCAGGAGTCAGCAGGTGATTGGAGGGTGGAGGGAGAGAAAGGTTGGGATATTTCTTCCCATGGCTCTTTTCTGGTAGGTTGGCTCAGGCTTCTGGGCCGGTCTACCAAAGTGGTCCTCTCACTCTCCAGGTGATGAGGAGATGACGCTCTCCCTACATTATTTGCCAGCCCTCTGCACATCCCTTGTGTTTTCCTTACATTACATGGTAACCACACCTTTGCAAATAGTTCCTTTATTGAACTCTCCTCAATTACCCAGCTCGAGAGTACCATCTGTTTCCTGTTGGGACCCCAAGTGATACAGATGCTAGAGAAAGCAATTTAACAGAGAACTCATACTAGGTGGATGAAACAGAGTCACTAAGAATTCCATTAGGAATACTTGAGGTGCTCATCAGTATCAGTTTTCCTGAGTCCCCAAACTGTCATGTTCCCAGCTCTCCAGCTCTCTGGGAAACTCAGCTAATGCCTCCTCCACGCCCTCCACCTCGCCTTCCAAGGCATCCCCAGCTGGGTGCTGAACTCACTCAGAGCCCTCAAGTTTGCCCTTGACCATGACCCTGAGTTTACAACCATCTTCATGGCTGGGGGGTGGGGGGACCACTTCCCCTTGCCCACAGCATCACTCATTTCCTTCTTTCTGTGCCAAACCCGAGCAACCTCTCCCAGTCCACAGAGCCTCGCTGTTTCTGGGGACTGGCCAGCCCACCGCCTTGGAAGCCAGCTCAGACCCAGTCGTCAGTTCCCAGATCGCACCTCCCCTGCCCGTCCGCCCTCACACACACATACAAAAATACTTTGGTTATTTAGGTTGCCATGACCGCTTTTATTTTAGATGTAGTGATTCACCAGTCTGGCCCTTTCTGCAGCACTACACAGTTAATTTCCACCCAGAGCTAATTGGATATCCTTTCATTTTCCCCACTACTTCCCCACGGTGGTTCCCACCAACACTTGCTCCCATAAATATGTATAACTCCACTCCAGATATTAGCAGTGTGTTTTGAAAAACACATCCAATTTTACCAGGAATCTGATAGCATATTCAAAACCAGTCCCAGTCTTTGCTTCTTCGGCAGCTTACTTTGGAAGCTGCTAAAAATTCCCTTCTTGTTTATAAAAAGTAAAAAAAAAAAGTTTGACCTTGATTTACTAACACAACAGTGTGCAGCAAGTTTGCTTTAAATAATTAAAAATATTAATAAGCCACAAAGCAGCCCTTCTACTCTGCTATGGCGAGAGATGTTCATTTTAATGAGACAGTGATACAGTATAGTGATTTTGATGTTCCCCTGATTTCATTAAAATGGGATTATGTGTGGGTGGGTGTGTGTAGCCATAAGTACAAACTCAAAGACCAAAAAGTACAAAAGCTGTTTGAAAGTTAATTAAAATGACCTTCAGGATTTGGGGACAGCAAGAAAGTAAACACCATCTCCTAGCTGGCCACCCTCTGCCTGTCATGAGCATGCAGTTTGGAGTCAACCAGTTTTGTTGCTTTTGGAGTTTATAACTCAACTGGTTAATGATCTGGTCTATGGACACAAATACTACCAGCCTCGGAATCATCAGTCAGCAGGAGTCCCTTTGATATCTTCCCCAATCTCCCTGAGGCTATGGCACCTTGAAATAGGGGCCCCTCCCTGAGTAAATCCATTCAGCTTATGTGACCAAAGGATTTTCTACTCAGTCATGGTGAGAAGTAGCCTGGGACAAGGCTGAGAGTCGCTGGGGACCAGGACTGCTAGGGACTGCAACTGCTAGGGACCACAGCAGGGACTTGAGCGTCCAGGCCAGCCTGACCTCCTTCCACAATGAGTCCTGAAGCCCCACACCACACCTGACACCTCCACCAGGCCTGACCTCCACCTGGACTGACCTCCACCAGGCCTGGCCTCCCACCTGGCCTGACTTCCACCTGGACTGACCTCTACCTGGTCTAATACCCACCTGGCTTCACTTCTTCCCTGGCTTCACCTCCCACCTAGAAGAAAGGTGCATTCCATACCCAAAGCTTTTAAGAGAAACATAACTTCTCTTTTTCTTCATTAGCCATCATCACCTCCACTTGGGAACCACTTAGAAAGAATAGGTGAAAAGTAAAGAAGTTCACCTTGGCTGGGCGCGGTGGCTCATGCCTGTATTCCCAGCACTTTGGGAGGCCCAGGCGGGTGGACCACTTAAGGTCAGGAGTTCAAGACCATCCTGGCCAAAATGGTGAAACCCGTCTCTACTAAAAATACAAAAACATTCGCTGGGCATAGTGGCGCACGCCATTGCACTCCAGCCTGGACAACAAGAATGAAACTCTGTCTCAAAACAAAACAAAACAAACAAACAAACAACAAAAAGAGGAGGAGGAGAAGGAGGAGGAGAAGGAAAAGGAGGAGGGGAAGGAGAAGAAGGAGGAGGAGGAGAGGGAGAGGGAGAAGAAGAAGAAGAAGAGGAAGAGGAAGAGGAAGAGGAAGAGGAAGAAGAAGAAGAAGAAGAAGAAGAAGAGAAAGAAGAAGAAGAAGAAGAAGAAGAAGAAGAAGAAGAAGGAGAAGAAGGAGAAGAGGAAGAGGAAGAAGAAGTTGTCTCCTGGGCATCTCTCACAGTCAGGCTCCTTAAATCCTCCCGGCTAACCATCCTCGAAGAAGAAGAAGAAGAAGAAGAAGAAGAAGAAGAAGAAG
>NW_016815046.1:135857-142489 GCF_001698545.2 Rhinopithecus bieti
GGGGAAGGGGAAGGGGAAGGGGAAGGGGAAGAGGAAGAGGAAGAAGAAGTTGTCTCCTGGGCATCTCTCACAGTCAGGCTCCTTAAATCCTCCCGGCTAACCATCCTCGAGAAGAAGAAGAAGAAGAAGAAGAAGAAGAAGAAGTAGTTGTTTCCTGGGCATCTCTCACAGTCAGGCTCCTTAAATCCTCCCGGCTAACCATCCTCCTCCTGTCATTTACCCCACCATTCCTTCAAACCTACTTAGAGAGAGGGTATCACATGGCCAAAGGAAATAAAGACGTTTGCCATCAACATCTTTGCCTCCCACAGTTTCTCTCTGGACTTGGGCAGCACGGCTGTGTGGTGAGCAGGTCCGCGGGGAGATTCAGGTCTCTCTTGCTAGTCTGTCTTCAGTGCGCCTCAGGAAGATCCCAGGCTTCAGGGGCAAGCAGCCCTGGACGACTTCATTACCCGGTGACCCTGAGACATTATGTAACCTTGCTGGGTCTCTAGCTCCTCATTTGTCAAGTAGGGACAACAATAGGGCCTAAGAATGGGATAATTCTGAGGATTAAAAGTAATTGTGGTCTCTGTCTCCAATTCTATTAACATGGAGTGTCAGTGCAGGGTGTGGCATGGAATGGCACAGAATGGAATGGAATAGAAGAGAACACTGGGACGGAAGTGGAGTTCCCATTGGAAACTACACAGATTTGGTTACCAGCAGCTGGCCATGTCCTGAGGTTTTTCCAGTCCTGGAGAGGTCACTCTTTAAAGAGGGAAGGAATGATATTGCAGAGGTCAGAGGAAGTGGGAGTTGAGGTCAGTTTTGCTTCCATTCCCAGGAGCTCCTGAATTAAAAATTCTGAGGCAGGTCTTCAATAACACAACAACACAAAGTTATCAACCTCAATCACGACAAGGGCACAGATTTGACATTTTCTTTGGAAACTCATGGTTATGTGCTGATTATGGCTATGAAGTCACAAGACTTGGCAAGTGGGAAACCCTTGCCTGGAAACGAAAAAGTAGTCAAAGTAGCTTCACTGAAATACTCCCTGCCTCCCAGCACCTCTCACAAGTGCAGTGTGCTCCCTAGAGTTTCAGTTCCCCCAGCTGCACGGGGAGCCAATCTCTTCTTTTAAATGGATGAGAATGTTAAGTGAGACAAGATCTTAATTCTGGGCTCGGCTGTGAAGGCTTTCCCCACCAAGTCCAGAGGACTTGGATCAGGTCTCCTAGTTCCACTCTTAATCCCACTACAGCCTATTCTTCTCACAATGGTGAGATGAATCTTTTAAACAGTAACTCAGATGGTGTAACTCCTCTCCTGTGATCTCCCAGGGGCTCTCTATCTCACTGGGGGAAAATTTCAAGTCTTCCTGGTGACCTACAAGGTGCTTCACGACTTACCCTCCTGCACCCTGCCCCTCACTGTCTCTTTAAACACATGCCAAACACAGGACCCTTGCACTTGCCTTTCTTGGCCTGGGAATTTTTTTCACCACGTGTTCATTGGACTTGCTCTGTCACTTCTTTTAAAACTCTTCTCAAATATCAGCTCATCAGTAATGAGCTAATCTCCTAAAGAGTAAAATGTTCATGTGCGTTCATGCACACACACACCCCACACCATTATTTTCCACAGTGTTATGCTGCTTTATTTTTCTTCACAGCACACATTACCACCTGACATACTACACATTTTTTAAAGCAACAGACTTTATTTTTTAGAACAACTTTAGGTTTACAGAAAAATTGGCAGAAAGTACAGAGTTCCCATATAGCCCATGGTCCAACATACATACCGTTTCCCTATTATTAACATCTTGCATTTATGCGGTACATTGTTGGAATTGATGAACCAATATTGATACTTTTTTTTTTTTTTTTTGAGATTGAGTCTTGCTCTGTTGCCCAGGCTGGAGTGCAGTGGCATGATGTCAGCTCACTGCAACCTCCACCTTCTGGGTTCAAGCAATTCTCTTGCCTCAGCCTCCCAAGTAGCTGGGATTACAGGCACCCGCCACCATGCCCAGCCGATTTTTGTATTTTTAGTAAAGATGGGGTTTCACCATATTGGTCAGTCTGGTTTTGAACTCCTAACCTCAGGTGATCCATCCACCTCGGCCTCCCAAAGTGCTGGGATTACAGGCGTGAGCCACCATGCCCAGCCTGATACATTATTATTAACTAAAGTCCATAGTTTACATTCCAGTTCACTCTTTGTGTTGTATAGTTCTATGGGTTTTGACAAATGCATAATGTCATATATCTGCCATTACAATATTATTCACTGCCCTAATAATCCTTGTGCTCTCTGCCTTTCCATCCTTCCTTCCTCCTCCTCAATCCTTTGCAACCACTGACCTTTTTATTATTGCTATAGTTTCGCCTTTTCCAGAATGTCACATAGTTGGAATACATACACGTAGCCTTTTCAAACTGGCATTTTTCATTTAGCAGTAAGCATTCAAGGTTCCTCCGTGTCTTTTTGTGGCTTCATAGCTCAATTGTTTTATTGCTAAATAATATTCCATTGTACAGATGCACCACAGTTTCTTTATCCATTCATTTATTGAAGGATATCGTGGTTTCTTCTAATTTTTGGTAGTTATAAACATTCATTTATAGGTTTTTGTGTAGACATGAGTTTTAAACTCATTTAGGTAAATACCAAGGAGCATGTTTGATAGATTATATGATAAGAATATGGACAGTTTTGTAAGAAACTGTCAAACTGCCTTCCAAAGTGGCTGTACCATTTTGCATTCCCACCAGCAATGCATGACAGTTCCTGATGCCTCATATATTTGCCAGCATTTGCTGGTGTCAGTGTTCTATTAGAATTTTACCCATTCTAATAGGTGTGTGGTGGTATCTCACTGTTGTTTTAATTTACAGTTCCCTTGGAACTCAGTCTACCAGCGGCCCAGAGAAATTAACATTCCTTTGCCATTAACTGTGTGCTGTTGATCTCTGCATGCTCGGGGCCAGACGAAGTATTTTAGGGACGGAGTAGGTGCCCAGTGATTGCATGTGGAATGAGTTGCAGTGGCATGGAATGTGATAGAATGCAGTGGCAGGGAAGGAAATGGCATGGAATGGCACAGAATGGAATGAAATGGAAGAGAACGCTGGGACAGAAGTGGAGTTCCACTGGAAACTACACAGGTTTGGTTACTGGCAGCTGGCCACATGCCGAGGTTCTTCCAATCCTGGAGAGGCCCCTCTTTAAAGAGGAAAGGAATGATATTTCAAATATCAGAGGAAATGGTGGTTGGGGTCAGTTTTGCTTCCATTCCTAGGAATTGCTGAACAATTCTGTACTTCCTAAGCAGCATCCACCACGGGCTGCAGACTTGTCTGAGCTCATCCTGGGTCCTGATGGGGCACATCCCCTTGGCATCAGTTTGTATAAGTGAGGACCCAGTAGGCTGCACAGGTCTGATTCAAAGACAAGAGACTTAGTCCCAAGGTACTGATGGCAATTAGGCTCTCTGTCTTCTCTTCTTTATCTATGTCTGTGGCCTCTGCTTTGCCCATAGTCAGCTTCTACACAAATTCAACCCCATTCAATGGTTTCCATAAGAAATCTAATCAAACCAAAAATGGTTTTTAATGATATTAGTGAAGATGAATCGCACTGGGCAACACATGAGCTCCCACTACCTTGTTAGCTTATTGTTCCCTTCTACTCTCCCTTTTTCTTCCCCAAGATAAAATAAAAACATAAATAAATAAAGTTCATTCTCTTTTCTTCTCATACAGAATAGCTTTGACTATGTCTTAGAAACCTTGGCACCAGAGAACAGCTATGCTTCAAAGGAATTGACTACACAAGTGAGCTTATCAAGGCATGTTCCTCCAAAAGGCAAGTTTCTTCCTAAGATAAATTTTTATACCAGCTACTAAGGGGATAGCAATTTTTTTTCATCTCATTGTGCCTGGAAATTGCAGCTGAGTAGAATAAGGCATCTGTCACACAGACCATCTCCTGGTCCAGACCCCAGGTGCTCATGGCTGAGCTCTGCAATAAAAGGGCAAATCAAATCTCAGAGAGCTTTTTCATTGCTATCTCCGCAGGGCTCTGAGAACACAGGCACCCATCACATTGGTCCCAGCAGCTTTGCAATGGCAGGTGATAGTGCTAGAGGCTTCAGACATGCACATAATGACTCCTGGCTCAGATATCTAGGCCTTCAAATCAGACATCAGCTGGTGACCTAGGTGAAGGGTCCATGCCTAGATGATGCTTTTGGAGTTGGCTTAATATGGCATCAGCCAATGAACAGGAAAAGGAAGACTACAGATGCCACTGCATAGCCAAGAGAACTAATGCATAGAATTCATATGAGACACCCTCACCTCTGGGGCACTTTGAATGCTCTGAAAGGAATTTGAGTATGAAAAAGATTAACTACCCTACATTCTGAGTAGGTCATAGCTGGGTGACCTAACAGGGGGCTGTGCATCAGATTTCTATGCCAACTGGGAAAGAAATTTTCATTGTATGGAAAACCTTTCCATACAATGAAAGATGCGCTGTCAGTTTGTCTTCCATAGCACATGGCAGTGTGACTTGTCTTGCTCAAGATTATTTAATAATAACTTCAAAGTGTGCAGGAAAGACAGCTTGGCTAACCTAGTCCTCCCTTCTCTTCTCTAGTGCTCTCCTGTCTTCCCTTCCATGTCCTCTCTGGGGGACACAGATATGGGGAAAATGTTACACAGGTGTATTTTGCTGATCCAAGAAAGGGCAGAGACTGCTCCGTCTCTGGTAAAGATACTCCCACCTTTCCATAACAGCCTCTTTAACCCCCGGGCCTTTCCCAGACATTCCAGGCCTCCCAGGCAACTCAGTGAATACACATAGGCTAAGATCTCAGTGCCTTCGGATAACTCATGCTAGAATACAAATTTGTAAAGTTAAAAGACTTGTTCCTATAAATCTCAGAGCGAGCCAGTGGCTTTATAGCTTGCTACATAGTTTAATCATTTTTACCATGTGTGAGCTAGAGCCCATTCTCCCATCTACTCCACACTCATTGTATTGTCATCAATATCCTTCCAATCTCCTTCAGTTGTAAGTAGATGAGCCACAAATTGGGGGCAGTTAAGAGGTATACTGAAAGAGAGCGAGAGTACAGCACTGTTGAAAGTTTTACTTGATGTCAATACTTATTTGTTTTACCTAGTGATCTGCATGGGAATAAGCATAAAGAGAAAAGGGAAGTTTGTGCTAATGGTGATAATTCTTATACTTGAGTTCATGGGGACCAGCAGCTTCCACAGAGACCCTTTTGTCTATAATGGGACTCTAGGTTGTTTTTTCTCTCCCAGGACTTTTTTCTCTCCCAGCATTCCAGGTTGTTTAAGCATTACCTCCAGTCAGAGGCAGCCAGATGCAGAAGATCCTCTGACCTCACGCCCTCTGCCCCCTCAGCCCCATAACTGCTGCTTCCTCCCTAGCACACAGAAATGAGCTTCTCATCAGCTTCTCAAAGGCTGCATGTTTTGACCTCAGCATCTTTTCTTTCTCTCAAAGCAGAATGTCTTTTTCTGGACCATCCACTCCACCTGCCGTCTCTTCTCCATACCAAACTTCTGTGGATTCTCTCGTCTGTGGGTTCCTCAGTACTTTAAACCAGTACCAATGTCTGTAGCTTTCCCTCATGCTATGTGATATAGTTTGGATCTGTGGTCCCCACCCAATCTCATGTTGAATTGTAACCCCCAATGTTGGAGGTGGGGCCTGTGGGAAGTGATTGGATCATGGGGCTAGATTTCTAATGAATGGTTTAGCACCATTCCCCTTGGTGCTGTTCTCGTGATAGTGAGGAGTTCTCATGAGATTTGGTTGTTTCAAAGTGTGGCACTTCCTCCCCACCTTGCTCCCGCTTGCACCACGTGACATGCAGCTCCCCTTTCACCTTCTGCTATGATTGTATACTTCCTGAGGCGCTCCCTGTACAACCTGCAGAACTGTGAGCCAGTTAAACCTCTTTTCTCTTAAATTACCCAGTCTCAGGCATTTCTTTATAATAATGGGAGAATGTAAATTACCCAGTCTCAGGTATTTATTTATAGCAATAAGAGAACAGCCTAATGCACTGTGTATCCTGTAATTTTATATCATTTTATTCGTATATTATTTCTCTTTTTCTCACACATGGTAAAAACATCTCTACCCAAATACTTCAATTGTTAGCATTCCTTTTTACCTACACAGTTACCCACTTCCTATTTCATTTTTTACTACCCTGTGATGAAAACCTTGGGTTTACAGTGACAACACACTCTTTTTTTTTTTTTTCTTTTTTATTATACTTTAAGTTCTAGGGTACATGTGCATAACGTGCAGGTTTGTTACATATGTATACTTATGCCATGTTGGTGTGCTGCACCCACCAACTCGTCAGCACCCATCAATTCATCATTTATATCATGTATAACTCCCCAATGCAATCCCTCCCTCCTCCCCCCTCCCCATGATAGGCCCCAGTGTGTGATGTTCCCCTTCCCGAGTCCAAGTGATCTCATTGTTCAGTTCCCACCTATGAGTGAGAACATGCGGTGTTTGGTTTTCTCTTCTTGTGATAGTTTGCTAAGAATGATGGTTTCCAGCTGCATCCATGTCCCTACAAAGAT
>NW_016815046.1:142912-174407 GCF_001698545.2 Rhinopithecus bieti
GTAAGGAAAGGATCCAGTTTCAGCTTTCTACTTATGGCTAGCCAATTTTCCCAGCACCATTTATTAAATAGGGAATCCTTTCCCCATTTCTTGTTTCTCTCAGGTTTGTCAAAGATCAGATGGCTGTAGATGTGTGGTATTATTTCCGAGGACTCTGTTCTGTTCCATTGGTCTATATCTCTGTTTTGGTACCAGTACCATGCTGTTTTGGTTACTGTAGCCTTGTAGTATAGTTTGAAGTCAGGTAGCGGACAACACACTCTTGAACCAAATAATACTGGCCGCCATTTGTTTAGGTCTTTGTAATCTCTAATATTGAAATGAGAAAACTGGGAAATGGAGTGTTTAAGAAACTTGCCTAGCATTATCCTGCTGTTAAGTGGTGGGAGGTGAGACTTAGTTCATGATCTTGTTGAAGAGTCAGCTTGTTGAGGTCTTGCTGAGAAGTCAGCTCATTCTCTTCATCCAAGACCTGGTTATGGGACTGAGTATTTGGAATCAGTACTGACACCAATATTTGATTCCTGTACTACTCCTCTTGTAATACTAGACTGCCCATGCTTCTACATAATAATTTGTTTCGGTGGAGGGACAGCGCTTATGTACTCTGGTCCATCTTTACCCTGCTAGTCTCAGGTGTCCTGGCTCTAATCAGCCCCAGTCAGCAATCTCCCCATCATCAAAACTCCCATTCCTTTCTTCAGAATTCAGGTAGAGGAACTAGATTTATTTTTAGACCCAAAGCATAACACAAACCCACACTTGGAATCATTCTAGCAGTTACTTTAGCAAGTTGTTTGCAAATGATAGCAGTGTTTGTCCTTGACCAACAAAGACAAAATTTGAACATGACCTTCCCAAACTTCCAAAACCAAAACTTAGAAAAACCTATGGATTGAAATAATAAAAAGGATTTGTAATGGTTAATGCCAAACTTCTTTTATGATTAAAAGAGATATTTTTGAAATAAATATCAAAACTCAATAAATACACACAATGTTATTAATACTTACATAATATTCAAAGATATTTTTGTTTTTGTTGGTTATCTGGGCTCATACTGGAGGCCATAAAAGGAATTTATTCTCAACCTGTACTTCTATTGTTTGATTTAAAGGTCTGTGCACCAAAGAGGCAAAAAGGTTTAGAGCTGGGGAGGGGCCAGTGTGAATTCCAGATTGATGGCAGTCAGTATTTCAATAGGTGTCAGGTCGACTACGGTTCTTTTTATGTTGATGTCAGTTTGCTCTCAAAATAACTTTTCTTCTGAATCTAGACTATTCAGATGAATTTAATATGATGAGAATGTTTTCAACATGCTCTTAGCTATTCTCACCTATTCTCCAGATAAACCTTATAACCGTATTGCCAGGTTCCAAAAAAAAAAAAAAACAGTCTCATCAGAATATTGATTGTGTTGTGACAAATGAATAAACTAGGTTGAGAAGAACTGACATTTTTGCAGCATTCAGTTTTGTTACACACAGCCTATGCCTCCACATTTTTAAAACTTAAATTTGTAAGTAGTGAGTCTATTTTACTGTTTTACCTCCCAAATTATGCTATTTTTCTGCTTGCTTTAATTTTAAGCGATTTCTGCTTTTACTCCTGCGATTTTGTTTCTTCTTCTTTTTTCTTAGATTTGTTTTATTCTTACTGTTTTCTTCTTCCAAAATAAGAAAACTGTTGAAGTCTGTGAGTTTGCCCATTAGCAGAGCTTTGGCTGCCTTCTGTTAGACTTCATATGTAGTGATTTGTTTTACTTTCTCCTTGTTTTGTAATTATAGTTGTGATATTCTGTTTGATTTAATGGTCGTTTGAGAACTTTTGTAATTTGTTTTGTTTTGTTTTTTAGACAGAGTCTCACTCTGTCACCCAAGCTGGAGTGCAGTGGCACGATGTCCGCTCACTGCAACCTCTGCTTCCCAGAATCAAGCGATTCCTGTGCCTCAGCTTCTTGAGTACCTGAGACTCGGTACCCACCACCATGCCCAGCTAATTATTGTATTTTTAGTAGACACGGGGTTTTACCATATTGGCCAAGCTGGCCTCGAACTCCTGATGTCAGGTGATCCACCGCCTCGGCCTCCCAAAGTTCTGGGATTACAGGCATGAGCCACTGTGCCCAGCCTGAAGTTTACCTTAATCAATTGGAAGTTTTATTATTTGAGAGAGTTTTATTGTTTTTGAACTTTTATTATTTGAAGTATAGAGAACGTGACCAAAAAATAATATTGACAATAATAATAACAGTAGCTAAAATGTATTGACTGCTTACTATGTGCCGATCACTATGATAAGCTCTGTAAATACCCATTTACTTCGGACAGCCCCCATAGACAGCAGCTATTAGTAAATATTCACCTTTTACAGATTAAGAAACTAAGTTTCAGTTGGTAAACAGATGTGCCTTTAAACTTCTGCATTTTTTTTTTTTTTTTTTTCAGTTCTCAGAATAATTTCCTCTCATTTGAATGGATGAAGGTTATCATTGGGCCAGTATTTATGATCAGCTTTGGTAATGCTCCGTGCATGCTTGCTCAAAACTCTGTTTACAGTGGTCAACTTCGAAGTAGGTCTATTCATTAACATTCTCTTTGCCCTTATTTCTGTTGCCAACTTCATCACTGAGAGTCTCAATGATTGTGTTTCTATCAGTTTCTCTGGATTGTGTCTGAAACGAATAAGCCTTTCATATTTAGTAAAGATGTGTCACATCACTGAGCCTATTTTTCACAGCTTCGTTATCCTTTACTGCCTCCAAAATAATTTTTTTGTTGTTTTTAGACAAAATCTCTCTCTGTCAGCCAAGCTGGAATGCAAATGTGTGATCAAGGCTCACTGCAGCCTCAACTTCCTGGGCTCAAGAGATCCTTCCACCACAGTCTTTAGAAAATCTCTTTGTCTTTTAGTTTCCATGCAAGCCCCCCTTATCTCCACTATCTCCATTCTCATCTGATCTGTTGCCTTTACATCTCAGTTTCTTCTCTCATTATTTTACCCTGTTTCGTAATAGAGGCCTTGTCTTCTTACATTCTATCAACAGTGTCAAATTACCCTCCAAAATTTTCCTCTGATTTCAGAGAGCTGCTCTCCCACCAAGTCATGGACATTATGTCCCTCTTTCTGCTCCTGTTCTCTCTCTTTCTTTCTATTTATTATTGGTGCCTGCTAAAAGACAGGGCATGACAATATCCTTGGCCTTAGCCTTTTAACCATTTGAGTGCTGGTCAAAGATTTCCTTTTCAGCTCTGTGTTGTGCTTGTGAGTTAATGTGCATAACTCCTACCCTAATTCCTAGCTTTTTCAGGAATTTTGTATTTAATGTTGCTGAACAGAAATGGGAGCTTTGATTTCACCACTGCTTGACACTCTGATTCTCTGACTAATGTGAACAGTAAAAGACAATCCACACGTGCATGATGAGCAGAGCTCCTTCTGTCTCGACCTTGGTTTCCAACAATTTGTCTCAAATGTGAATTCAGGAATCCATAAGTTCTGTAAGAATTTTAAAATTCTGCACTTCTATTTTTATGGATAATCTAAAAAAGTTTATTGCTACAGGCATATCTTGGAGATTTTGCAGGTTCAGTTCCAGACTACGATAAGAAAGCAAATATCACAATAAAGCAAGTCACACAAATTGTTTGGCTTCCCTGTGCATGCATATAAATGTTATGTTTGCACTATACTGTAGTCCATTAAGTGCAGATGACATTATATCTAAAAACTGTACATAAGTTAATTAAAATATTTTATTGCCAAAACATGTCAAGAATCATCTGAGCCTTCTGTGAGTCATAATCTTTTTACTCTGGAAGGTCTTACCTAGATGTCAAAGGCTGCTGACTGAAAAAGGTGGTGGTTGCTGAAAATTGGGATGTTTGTGGCAATTTCTTAAAACAAGCCAACAATGAAGTTTGCTGCATTGATTGGCTCTTTCTGTCATAAAAGATTTCTCTCTAGCATTTTACCAATAGTAGAACTTTCAGAATTGAAGTCAGTCTTCTCAAACCCTGCAATTGTTTGATCAATTATGCTTATGAATATTCTAAATCCTTTGTTGTCATTTCAGCAGTGCTCACAATGGCTCCATTAGGTTGGTGCAACCTAATACTTCACCAGGAGTAAATTCCATCTCAATAAATTACTTTCATTGCTCATTCATAAGAAGCAACTCCTCATCTATTCAAATTTTATTATGGGAGTGCAGCATTTCAATCACATTTTTAGGCTCCACTTCTAATTCTAGTTCATTTGTTATTTGCACTACATCTGCAGTGACTTCTTCATTGAAGTCTTGAATCTCTTGAAGTTGGAATCAAATTCTTGCAAGTTCTTGTTTATGTTGATATTTTTGACCTCCTCCTGTGAATTACAAGTCCTCTTAATGGTAGCTAAAATGGTGAACCCTTTCCAGAAGGTTTTTAATTTACTTTGCCCAGATCCATTACATTTGCCCATACATAGTATTTCTATGCCAACTATTGCCTTATGAAATGTGTTTCTTAAGGAATAAAATTTGAACGTCAAAATGACTACTCAATCCACAGGCTACAGAATGCCTGTTGTGTTAGGAGGCATGAAAACAACATTAATCTCCTTCTGCATTTTCATCAGAGCTCTTGGGTGACTGGCTGCATTGTCAATGAGCAGTAATATCTGAAAAGAGTCTTTTTTTTTTTCTGAGCAGTAAGTCTCAACAGTGGGCTTAAAATATTCAGTAAACCATGCTATAAACATACATGATGTCATCCAGGCCTTGTTGCTTCACTTACAGAGCACAGGCAGAGTAGATTTAGCATAATTCTTAAGGGCCCTAGGATTTTCAGAATGGTCAATGAGCACTGGCTTCAACTTCAACTAAAGTCAGCACCTGAATTAGTGCTCGACAAAAGAGTCAGCCTGTTTTTTTCGTAAGTCTGAAGGTAGGGATTGACTCCTTTTGTCTAGCCATGAAAGTCCTAGAAGATGTCTTCTTCCAAAAGAAGGCTGTTACACCTGCATTGAAACTCTGTTGTTTAGTGTAGTCACCTCCATTAATGATCTTAGCTAGATCTCCTGGATCACTTGCTGTAGCTTCTAGGTCAGCACTTGCTGTTTCACCTTGCACTTTTATGTTATGGAGATGGCTTCTTTTCTCAAACCTCATGAACCAACCTCTGCTATCCTGAAAATTTTCTCCTGCAGCTTCCTCACCTCTATCAGCCTTCATAGAATTGAAAAGAGTTAGGGCCTTGCTCTGGATTCGGTTTTGGCTTAAAGAAATGTTGTGGCTGGTTTGATTGTCTATGCAGACCACTCAAACTTTCTCCATTTCAACAATAAGGCTGTTTCACTTTCTTGCCATTTGTGTTTACTGGAGTAGCACTTATAATTTCCTCAATAATTTTTCCTTTGCATTCATAATACGGCTAGCTATTTGGCACAAGAGGCCTAGCTTTTTGTGGGGGGAGAGGGGGATGGAGTCTCGCTCTGTCACCTGGCTGGAGTGCAGTGGCACAATCTCAGCTCACTGCAACCTCCGACTCCCTGGTTCAAGTGATTCTCCTGCCTCAGCCTCCTGTGTAGCTGGGATTACAAGTGCCTGCCACCATGCCCAGCTAACTTTTGTATTTTTAGTTAAGACAGAGTTTCGCCATATTGATCAGGATGGTCTTGATCTCCTGACCTCCTGATCCACCCACCTCGGCCTCCCAAAGTGCTGGGATTACAGGTGTGAGCCACATCACCCGGCCAAGAGGCCTAGCTTTTAGCCTATCTTGACTTTCAACATGCCTTCCTCACTAAGCTTTATAATTCCTCACCTTTGACTTAAAGTGAGAGATGTGTGATCTTCCTTTCATTTGAACACTTAGAAACTATTGTTGGGTTATTAAATGGCCTCCTTTCAATATTGTTGTGTCTCAGGGAATAGGAAGGCCTGAGGAGAGAGAGAGAGAGTCAGGGAACAGCCAGTCAGTTGGAGCAGTCAGAACACACACATTTATCAGTTAAGTTTGTTGCGCTTATGTGTGCACAGTTCATGGCACCCTAAAACAATGACCATAGGGACACCAAAGATCACGCATCACAAACCACCCTCACAGATCTAATAATAATGGGAAAAGTTTGCAATATTTTGAGAATTATTAAAATGTTATAGAGACCCAAAGTGAGCACATGTTGCTGGGAAACTGGAGCTGACGGATTTGCCTGACACAGCATAAACAGAAACCTTCAATGTATAAACAATGCAGTATCTGTGGAACCCAATAAAACAAGGCACAAGGAAATGAGGTGTGTCTGTGTAAAGATTAATTTCTGCTGCAGTGATGATTTATAGTTGAAAGCTTTGTGCATAGAATCAGATATAATTCTTAGGTCAGTGTTTTAAAATATCATGATTAATTATTAGCATAATTAGCAAAATTGGGTTAAATTATAGTATTGGATACATTATTACATTTCCTGATTTTGATGTTTATTGCTGTTATAGAAGAGAAAGTTCTTGTTTTTAGGAAATAGACATGGGAATATTTGTGAATAGGAATAAAGGCATGATGTCTGCAAACTACTATCAGATGGTTCAATGAATAAGTGTGTGTATACATAGATGATTGATAGATGAGTAAATGAGACAAAATACCAACAATTATGTTAACAATTGGTGAATCCCAGAAAAGGTTATATAGATGTTATTTGTATATCTTGTAACTTTTTTGTAAATGTGAAATCACAACAAAATAAAAATTTTAATGACATGACTTTCAGGACCTCAGCCTACAAAGTATTCTTAGAGTGTGGAAAAAGTGGATTTTAAAATTTATTTAAAAGTGATTCAAGTGAGACACACACCAATAAGTCCTTCACTGTGCCACCAGACTGATCATCAGATGGACTGAGTTTTAAAACCCTAATCATTTTACCTTTCTGCTTAGAAATTTTCTACCAGCTTGTGAGCTCCAAGAAGGCAGAGTGGTCTTCCCTTTCTCTGTGTCCTCCACACCTAGCACAGTGACCAAGAACAGAGAGGACATCTGTTGACCTGAGGAACAGGGAAAACTATCAGATGGTAGGGTGGGTGGCGGGGTACCAGGGGTAAGTCCTGCCATGTTCATAGAGACTGTGACTGCTTTGTGAGGGGCGAGTTGAAGAGCTCCGAGAGAATCTGCCTCCCTCAAATGTTTCCTACACTTTTTTGCCGCCATGTTTGAAATTTCTACATTAGCGCCTGTCTTATTCTGTTTGTGTTGTTATAAAGGAAGGCCTGAGAGATTTATAAAGAAAAGAGGATTATTTGGCTCCCAGTTCTGCAGACTGTATAAGAAGCAGGTACCAGCATCTGCTCCTAGTAAGGGCTTCAGGAAGCTTCCATTCATGGTGGGAGGGCAAGGGGAGCAGGCATCACATGGTAAGGAAGGAAGGAAGAGAGAGGGGAGGGGATGCAGGCAGATCTCCTGAGAACTAACAGAACAAGAACTCATCCATTACAGCCAGCACAATGCCAAACCATTTACAAGTGATCCACCCCCACGACCCAAATACCTCCCATTAGGTCCCACCTCCAATTTCAACATGCAGTTTGGAGGTACAAACATACAACTTGTGTCAGAGTCCCTTGTACTCTTTCTAGAAAGATAAAGCTTAACTGCACCTGTGTTTTCTGGTATGGGTAACCTATTAACATGCATTACTATAAAAGCATAGATTATTGTCATTAATGAGTATCCTATATGATGTAAGTTCCTTGAGGGTCTCAACCGCACATATATATTTGTTTTTTCTAGCCCAGCAAAGTTCCTGAACATAGTAAGTGCTCAATAAAAGTGTGTTGAATAAGTAAATGAATGAACAACTTTCACACCTGTTAGCACATTAAATACTCACATAAAAAGTCCCAAACCAGGGGATACCCTAATTGTAAACCATCTGACACCATTTGCCCAGGAGGTAGGCTGAATGGAGTCAGAGAGGAGACAGTTCTAGATGACACACTTGTCTCATGGGTATTCATGTTCACTCATGATTTGGTGCTAGTGAGAATAAACTTGTTGAAGAAGGACAATGATGGATTTACCTGAGCTCAAAATAGATGCTGAGATACCTCTTCTGAATCCTGCCAATTCAGCAAGGGGTTAATAGAAGCTTTCAAGCAGGCTACATAATTAACAGGATTAAATCTCTACCTGTCAATTAAGCCAATATATTTGAGTATAATGCTATTTAATTCCCTACCAGAAACAGTGCAATAAATCAAAGTTTACAGATGTCTTCAGCAAGCCCTTGATGAATGAAACACTGTAACTCAGAGGTGCATAGAAAATCTCAAATAAGATAACCTCCCATGTGATTAATATAGCTGTCTGCACTGGCATTGGCTCCAGAAGGTTCTAATCCAAACATGTTTAACATCACATACTTTATTGTGACAGATTTAGACACCTGAACTAACTAACCAGGTGAATGGTGCTTAATTATACTGGCTCATTATGGACCTCAGCAATAAAGCTGGGACACAGAATTATGTGTTAATTCCCATCACATGGTCACGCACAATGGAAGCAGCCCAATATCCAAGGGTCCTATAGTGGTTCATGCACAAAGCACAGGATAGCAATCTGATTCCTCTAGGGGCTACCTTCCTTCTCTCCAGGCAATGGTGCTTCTAGTTCAGACTGGCTAGCCAGCAAATGCATATTACCGAACACAAGGGAAACAGACATGTGGACATGAATGTCTCCAAGAACATTTGTCCATTTAAAAAACAAAAACAATTGAGGGTCAAGTCTTTCTTCTACACAAAGGACAGTACCTTCATAAGAACATATGCATGACTGGAACTGTTGTTTAAGAGGTTCAACAAAATGCTTATCAACCATCTGCATTTATTTTAGAGTGAAATCCCCAAAGCATGACCTTCTAAACAGGTGTACAGATTTGAGTTATTAGAAATGGGATAGGAACATTCAGATACCAAATTCAACTCTGAGTCCTGTTTCTGAGCTGAACTTACTCATAGGGAACTTTTCTTTGTCTCTTATGAGTATCAAAATGTGCACAACTAATACAAGTTTTTTTGTTAATATGATCAGCATTTGATTCCATCTGTTTGACTTCATCTGTGCTGAAGTCACAGTGAGAACAGGAGGCATGGGACTCGGTCATTGTTTGCTGATTGGTCAATCATTAGGGTATGCCAAATATTGTGTAAGAATGGTATGGAGAAAAAGACTGGTATGGGATGGAAATGAAGCATAATTCATACTCTCTGCTGTCAAGACATATCCCATTTATTTGGGGAGAGCAGCTTGACACTGATAAGGTTCAGTGATGGTATTGGCTAGACAGGCAATACGAATTCAATGAGGAGAGAGATAAGTGTTGGCTGGAAATAGAAAGCCTTCATGAAGAAAGTATGGCCACATGTGGTGGTTCACACCTGTAATCCCAGTACTTTGGGAGGCCGAGGCGGGAGGATCACTTGAATCCAGGATTTCAAGACCAGCCTGGGCACCATAGTGAGACGTCATCTCTACAAAAAGTGAAAGTTAGCTGGGCGTGGTAGTGTGTGCCTGTAGTCCCAGCTACTTGGGAGGCTGAGGTGGGAGTATGGCTTGAGACTGGGAAGTTGAGGCTGCAGTGAGCTGAGATCATGCCACTCCACTCCAGCCTGGGCAACAGAGTGAGACCCTGTCTCAAAAAGAAGGAAGAAGAAGAAGGAGGAGAAGGGGGAGGAGGATAAAGTGAGTTTTAGGTGAATGTCTAATAAAGGGAAGGGTTTGACCTGCAGAGAAGATGGAGTAAGAGACACAAGATGAGATAAACAACAGGAATGAATGCGTTGAGTGAGGGAGGCAGTGCGGCGAGCCATTTATAGAGTGTGGGTTGCATATCGGTGAAGGATCAGGTCAATGTGAAAAAACTGCATCTAGAAAAACATGCAGAACCTAAAGTCAAAGTTAAGAGGGACATATTTAAGTTCAGGCACAGTGGCTCATGCCTGTAATCCCAGTACTTTGGGAGGCCGAGGTTGGGGGATCACTTGAGGCCAGGAGTTTGAGACCAGCCTGGCCAACATAGCAAAACCCTGTCTCTACTAAAAATACAAAAATTAGCTGGGCATGGTGGCAGGCACCTGTAATCCCAGCTACTTGGGAGGCTGGCACAAGAATCACTTGAACCCAGGAGGCGGAGGTTGTAATGAACAGAGATAATGCCACTGCACTCCAGTCTGGGCGACGAAGTGAAACTCTGTCTCAAAAAGAGAAAAAAAGGGACATATTTAAGATAATTGACTAGGGATGTGACAACATGAGAAGAGGGTTTTAAGAACCTTTGTCTAGAAAGGTTTTACACGGTAGACTGGAGAAAGACACAAGAACCAGAGCAGGCAGATGAGTTTTTACAAAATCTAGGAATAAAGGTGTGAGGAGCTTGACTATGGACAATGGAAATAGGAATAAAGTCCAGGATAGACTCCCCAGCATCCATGCCACCCAAATGCTCATCATCTTACACCTGTACTAATGGTTCTGAACCAATCACTGCCATTTAATCTTTCTCATCACAGATCACTTTGGGATTGGGCCGGTGACCCTTTCTGGCCATGACAAGTACTTCTGAGAAAGACTTCCTTTCCTTAAGTGAGAAACCAAAGATGAGACAGGCCACAGCCTGTCTTCTTCTTCTGGACATTATTCCATCTGGATGTGACATGTGGAACTGCTGCACCATGTCATTATCAACCGGGAAGATAATCTGAGATGAGCCAACCTTGAGCCTCACAGGCCCTCCAGACTTTAAGTAACGTGAGATAATTCCGTTTTATTTTTCAAACTACTTTGGGTTGTAGATTTTTTCTACTTGCAGCCAATACACCTCGACTGATTTGCAGTCCCACCTTCTTGAGTTGGGGATAGAAGACCCTTGTAACACACTATACACTGAGAAGGTGGAAGAAACAGAAGGGGGCGGAATGATTCAAAAGTTACTGCATGCTTTCACTTAAGACTCATAGTCTTTTAAAATCTTATTTCATTAGTCTATTGCTAAACAAAACAAAATTTTTTTTTTCATTTGTTTTGTTCTTTTCTTCCTTTTTTGAGATAGAATCATGCTCTGTCACCCAGGCTGCAGTGCAGTGGTACCTCCTGGGTACAGGTGTGCACCACCACCCCAGCTAATTTTTGTAATTTTAGTAGAGACAGGGTTTCACCATGTTGGCCAGGCTGGTCTCAAACTTCTGACCTCAAGTGATCTGCCTGCCTCGGCCTCCCAAAGCACTGGGATTACAGGCGTGAGCCACTCCATGCCTGGCCACAAAGTGTTTAATTTATGGCACAATGAAATGAGGTTGTTTATTCCTCAGATTTGCTAAAATCTGTATTTTCTTTTATTTCCATCAACAGAGATGCCACTAAATCAAATGGAAATTCATGTCTTCCCCTCTACCTTGTCTGAATAGTTATAAATGATGGCAATAGATATTTTGGTTATTCCTTGAGAATGCTATGAGACGATGGCTGAGCTTTCAACATCTGTGATTTAGTGTGATTCTAGATCATTGTTAGAATTGACAGTAGATATAGCCAACTAAAAGCACACACTGGACCAGTTAGGATAAGCTGGAAGATGCTGCAGTAACAGCATGAGTGACTCAGGGGCTTAACAGCAAACATTTACCTCTCACTCATACGAAGTCCACCCCGAATGCTCCTGGTAGCTCTCCTCCATATGGTGACTCAGTGGTCCCAGATACTTTGCTCTCTGGCTCTCTCAACACAGGCTTCCATGATCACTATGACAAGAGAAGAGAGGGTTGGAGCTTCTTACCCCAGTGACATATCAGGAGTGTCATTCCTGATATGACACTCTGTTCACAGCACATTGGCCAGCACTAATCGCATGATCTGCCTAACTGCAAAGTGAGCAGGGGTGTGTCATTGAGGCAGGAGAATAGGGTCTGGAGGCAGGGAACCTAAGGCCGTCTCACACTGACTCCATAGAACTAAATTGAAAGGAAAATCCTAACTTTCCATGTCCAAGTAACAAAAGTATCAGAGGCTACTCCCTTTGCAAACCTTGGGAAATTGAAAGTACCTCTGATTGGTTGCTTTTTTTTTTTTGCAACCAATCAGACGTTTGGATAGGAGAGTACCTTTGTAACTTCGCTTCATCCTCTGATTGGTTGCTGCCCACAACCAGTCAGACTGATTCAGAGCCAAGTCTTCCTTTGCATGGAAGTACGACTCTGAAGCTTCACTTTAGCGTCTGACTGATTGCTTCCCACAACCAATCAGATGTTTGCATAGGAGTATGACCTTTGTAACTTCACTTCAGCCTCTGATTGGTTCTGCAACCAATCAGACTGATTGCGGGCCACCACTTCATTTACATGGGGTGAACACCAAGTGGCCAATGGTAAACCTCTAGGGGGCATTTGGACCGAGAAGATCCTGTATGGCGGCGCTTGAGCCCCTACGCTCGGCCAGCTCCCACACTGTGGAGTGCACTTTCATTTTTCAATAAATCTCTGCTTTTGTTGCTTAATTCTTTACTTGCTTTGTTGGTGCGTTTTGTCCAATTCTTTGTTCTACATGCCAAGAACCTGGACACCCTCCGCTGGTAACGTCATCATCCATGTGTCCTAACAGAGAGGAGGAAGGGGTATGGGTGAGCACCAGAGTCTCTGCTGCACATTCTGACATATGAGGCACCCAACTTGCTCTTTAACTGGCAAACTTTTGAAGGGCATTACCTCCCCTGCTAGGAAGAGTGTGGAGAGAACTATAAGGCCTTTCATAACGTGAATAGGAATTGGGAATCAGAATTACTTAATTATGGCTCTTGTCTTGGTGGATTTGAAATGAGCTGCCTTTCACTTATTGTTGAGTCTCCCAGCTTGGACAAATGTCCATCTTGACCATTGTCTTCCCTGTGACTCTTTTTTTTTTTTTGAAACAGAGTCTAGCTCTGTTGCCCAGGCTGGAGTGCAATGGCACGATCTCGGCTCACTACAACCTCTGCCTCCTGGGTTCAAGTGATTCTCCTGCCTCAGCCTTCTGAGTCGCTGGGATTACAGATGCATGCCACCACTCCCGGCTAATTTTTGTATTTTTAGTAGAGACGTGGTTTTCACCATGTTGGTCAGGCTGGTCTCAAACTCCTGACCTCGTGATCCGCCTGCCTCAGCCTCCCAAAGTGCTGGGATTACAGGCATGAGCCACCACGTCCAGCCTTCCCTGTGACTCTTAATTCTCTGAGCTCAGTACCTTGCAAGGAAAATAAAATTAGGGAAACGTTCAGATCGGATGGAATTGGATCTAGCATGAGTGAGAGGGATGTTGGGAATAACATACCCAAGGAAATCTGGTTTTTCAAACCTGAAAAAGCTGCACTCTATGGGGAGTTTCTCAGACAAGTCCTAGACAGGCAGGCACTGCTCTGGGTCCTCTTACTGACAAACTCTGGAGTGCTGTAAGTTGCTTTGTGAATGGATGTCATGTGATGTGGTGTATTTCCCAAATTTCTCAGTATTTCTTTTCCTTTTTGGAACAGAAAGGCCATCAGGAAAAGTCACCCTCTGGTCCTGTGGGTTTCACACAAGTGAAAGAGCTTCTATAACCATTTTTTTCAGGCACAGCCTGAGAAAGATCCCTGAAAAGTATCATTTAGGTTCAATACTTATCAGCATCACATTTTACCAAAAGGTTTCAGTTACCCTGGAAATCTTGCTTTTAGGTTATTAACACAAATATAAAATGATGTCTATTCTCTCACTGAGATTTGGGAAATTTCATTATTTATACTTCTCTGACAGTCCAAGGGAAACATTGCTCAGATGTGAGTGTGTAAATGGGAAAGATGGGAGGATCACAGGGGATTCCTCTACCCCTCAACCACCACATTTCTACCTCTGCCCTCTTTTTGCTACTTTTACTAGGTCCTCCTCCCCAAGGATTGATTGATCAGACTACAGGGCATTCATTAAGTCACAAAGTAGCAGAATTTAGGATACCTGCACCTGAGCCAGTAACCTGGGCTCTACTCTCTCTCCTCATTCTTGGAGGGCTTAAACAACCATCAATAGAGAGAAAATCTGGGATAAAAAGGGTCAACCTTGATCACCTCTCACACTGCAAGTGGCTAGGCTTGCCATACACTTACGGAGCAGGAAATAGATAGAGAACCCCAGAAACACACTACAGAAGACATCAATTCTATCTTTAAGGAAAGTCAATCTGCTAGATATATAGCAAGGTTCTCATGTAGGGCCTGCCACTTAGATGCTCACTGAACAGTTTTTGAACAAATAGTTGAGTAGGATAATTTGGATTTACATCTGATTATTTTTTCTCTCATAATCAAAATAAGCCTGATCTTTAAATTCCGGAAGCACTGCCAACTTTCTTTGTAGCCTCAGGCAAGTTTTCTAACCTCTCTGAGATTAGTTTTCTCATCTATAAAAAAGAGGCGATGATGGTAATAATAGTATCCCACAAGGTTGTTGGGGAGATCAAACGAGAAAAGCATGCAAAAGTTCCTGATAAATAATCATGGTAATAATGTTATAAAACCTTCATATCTCTCCCCACCCTCTTTGCATAGTTAGTGAACTTGACTGGAGCATTTTTTGATTCCTTGTTTCAAAGTTCCTAATAACAGCAGAGCACAAGAGTCATTAGAGCATATAGACACCTGGCAAGTGTGAATTTCCCCAAACCCTTTGTTACTAGAATTTTAGTTCTGCCACCAGCCATCTGGTAAACCAAGTCTGCTTCTCTCTCCCAGCTGTGATTTCCCATTTTCATTTGGTGAAAGAATCCCAGGAACTGGACAATTCTTTTTTTTTCTATTATTGAGTAGGCAATACATTGGCTCAAATAGCAAAATGAATAAAAAGTCATGCATTGAACAGGCACACTCTCATCTCTGCTGTTGTTCGCCCCATTTCTCAGCTTTCAACCCTTACTGGCAATCATTTTTATTATTTTCTCACATATTCAGTTTTTCTCATTACTATATACAAAAGGTAGCATACAGTTTATAGTGGTCTGCATCTTATTTTTATCATCTAGCAATATAACCTAGAACTCTTTCTGTATTAGAACATACTGGTGTTTGGGATGTGTTTTTTGTAACAACTGCATGGAATTCCGCTGTGTGGATACACCATGGTTTATTTAACAGATACCCTATCGTAAACACTCAGGCTCTTTCCAGTCTCTCACTATTACAAACAATATTGCAATAAATAATTTTGTACTTAAGTATCTCATGTGTGTGCAAATAATCAGGAAAATACATTGTCAGAAGTGGTTTCGCTGGCCCACAGGATAAATGTACTTATCATGTTGATAGATATTGCCAACTTGGTCTTCATATGAATTCTACCATATTCTACTCCCAGCAGCCAAGTCTAAGAGCTTGAAACAAGCATGTTTAAAGCAATTTAACAGAAGACAAATGAGAAAAAAATAATGGAAGTTAGCAGAACCAGGGGCAAGGAGCATTGATACACTGTAGGTTAAAATTGCATTATGTATTAGAAATGGAAAAGTTCTGTATTGGTTGTACTGAAGGAAAGGATATGAGATTTTACAGCCTAAGCAGCCCTTACACTACAGTCTCTAACAACAACAGCAGCTCACCTGTGTGTGGCGGGTCACACTACAAAGCCCTTTGTGTACATTAGCTCAGTTGGTCTTCACAACATCACGTGACATATGTGAGAGAAACAGAATCAGTTGTCCTAGGTAAAACAGATGGATACGCGTAGTGCTGGGACATAAGCCAATCTTCTGACTCAAGATTCTGGGCTTTTTCTGGAAGAAAACCTAGGTGGAGGCAAAAGATTTCTACCACTCGTCACAGTCTATCCTCCCCAGTCACCCTCATGCATCTCTCATATATCCACTCTGTCACTGTCATTTCTACTTTCCATGTCATTTTTGGCCCCTCCTCCCAACCGTCTTAAGGGTGGTGAGGCAGTTCCCTTGCCCTTCCCTCAGCCCACCTCTGATTTCAGTGCAGCTGTGCTGGGCCATTCTGATACACACTGACTGGACACTCGCCCCATCACTTCACTTTCTTGCCTCTGGGCAACATCTGAAGCTCCTGGATCTCACTCAGTCTGGTAGTGTGAGAGGGGCAGTGTTGAAGCTTATGTGGGCGATCTTCAACCAGTGGGGAACAGGAGTTAGAGGATAAATGCCCAGCTGGTGAGGAAATCTAAGAAGCATCCTACAGGGTTCCTCAGAGAGGAGCCCACTGAGACCAAGCACTAGCTACCACAGCTGTAATGAGCTCCATGACACCCCATTGCTTTTCCTCCCTCTGCTTCTCACTCTCTCTTCACTCCCTCACTCCTGCTTCCTGGGATCTCCTCCGAAAAGGCCATCCACACTGAAGCCCTGGTCCAGGCTCTGCTTCCAGGGCAATTCCAACTAAGGAAGGTGGGTTTCTGTTTCAGGACATGTCAGTATGTATGGGTAAATAATCAGGTAAGTTTCTGGGGTGGGAGATTTGAGAAAGGGATGCAGACGCTGTATGCCGTCTTGAGACAGTGGAGAAGCATGAATGGGAGGCAGTCAGGTAGGTTGAACTATTCTTGGCTTTGCCTTTAAGTTAACATGTGATCCTCGGCAAATCATTCACCCTCTCTGGACTTTAGTTTCCTCGTATGTAGAATGGAGATAATAAACAGTCCCTGCTTGCCTCATAGAGCTGTTAAGAGTGTGTCCCATTCGATCTCTATTGGGTGCTCAAGGTTTTTTCTTTCCAACACCTACCTCACCCACTGTTTGGGGAGAATAACTGATTGGGCCAAAAGCTGGAGCCTGACTTACAGGAAGAAGTTCTTAGGAGGAGGATTAAAAATATTTAAATTACTATTTTCTAAGTGGAGTAACTTCTCCTTGGTGTGGTCTTGTTGTCTTAGAGCTATTCCTAGCTTGGATTTTGGGGATTTTTCTTTTTTAAGATGGTCTTGTTCTCTTCTCCTCTTCATATGCCTGGTGTCATAAGATCTGGGGTTACCCCTCCTGGAAGGACCCTGCCTTTGGGAGCCTTCAAGGACCAGGCCAGTGCCCTGTGGAGGAGATGAATCAAGTGTGCAGCTGGGACCAGATCTGCTTCAGTCCCTCAGAAGAAAGTCTCTGAGTGCTACTACTCAGATGGCCAAGACCATGGTGTGTGCCTTAGGGAAAGGGGACAGTGGCACCCTTCACCTGGCTCCAAACAAGGCCTATAGCTTGTGAAAGGAAAATAAATATTGGGGTGCCAAAATCACTAAGCTAAAGGGAAAAGTGAAGCTTGGAACTGCTTAGAGCCAACCTGCCTCCCATTCTATTCAAAGTCACCCCTCTGCTCACTGAGATAAATGCACATGTGTTTGCCTCCTTTGGAGAGGCTAATCAGAAATGCAAACGAATGCAGCCATTTGTCTCTTATCTACCTATGACCTGGAAGCCCCTTCCCCGCTTAGAGTTATCCCGCCTTTGCTTCGAGTTGTCTTGCCTTTTCCAGATGGAACCAGTGTTCAGCTTATGTATACTGATGGATGTCTCATGTCTCCCTAAAACGTATAAAACCAAACTGTGCTCTGAGCACCTGGGGCACATGTTGTCAGGACCTCCTGAGGCTGTGTCATAGGCACACATCCTCAACCTTGACAAAATAAACTTTCTAAATTAAACGAGACTTGTCTCAGATTTTCAGGGTTTACAAGCTCAGGGTACAAATGAAATAATTGACAGGTGTCCTGGCTCAGCCGGTTTGCCAGGGATAAAGACCACAGAGGGGTGGGGTCGGGGAGTAAAGCAGCCAAGTGCCTGTATCACAGGGAGACACCCCTGCAAGGGAGCCCCCAAGAATGGTGGTGCCCTTGGGGACCTGGGATCCAATTCCTTCTCCTTCTCTAAGAAACACAACCACCAGTGAGAATCAATGACATAAAGTGTAACAGGGTCTGGAAAGTGGTGTAAATATTACTATGGTACAAAAATGAGGCGTCAAGAAGAAGCAGTGCCTCGGGCCCTTTCTCCTTTCTCTCCTAGGGCTCTGCTCATGTCCCTGCACCAGTGCAACCTGCCAAGGGAAAGTGCTCACCATGGCTCTGTCTTGACCTGCCAAAACTTGTGAGTGATTCACACAGTTTAATACCTGAATGTGCAGTTCACTGTCTCTTGCCATCACTGTGACTTCTAGAGTGGGAAAGAACTGGGGATGTTTCAGCATGAGGGCCAGGAACTGTGTGTAACCCCAGCCCAGCTTCCCCAGCCTCCATTTGCACTGAGAAGCCTGGCAAGGGACTTTCAGACTTTTGGGCATCCAGGGCTAGCCTGGGGCTTCACTTGACCAAAGTATTTGGGGCTGTTTCTTCAGAATTTGAGTCTGCCCCTGAGACTGTTGAATATGTAAATGTCACTCATCATGTCTATTATGGCGGGAGAAAAAAAAAAAGACGTTGAGAATGACTGATTTGGGAATGGCTCTTTGACATGGAGTCCCTCCTATTTGGCTGGGATGAGCACCAGTGGCCGCAGCACTGTGTTTGGGTACAACAGAGGCTACTACAACAAGAAACTGAATGTGCAGCTGACTTCAGTTGGAGAGTTTGTGTCTCTCTCAGTACCAGGTCCCAGGTGGACTGTCCAGGTGGGAGGGGCAGCTCTGTTCCTTCCACCTTCTTGCTCCATGATTTCTTAGGGCATTGGGTGTGGATGGCTGAAGTTGAGTTGCTGCCATGCCTATATTCCAGCTTGCAGAAATTTAGGAATTTAGTAACTGTCATGAATTTGGGGAGACAACTTGCAGTCTGCAATTCCACCCCAGCCAATTATTCCGTGCTCCCTTCTATTTAGTAATTTCACATAGGACCAATGCTACTGATTCAGGAATACCAGAAAGCCTGAGTACCCAGGGTAGATATATTACCGAGAATGCAGAGTATAGCATGCATGGTACCTGGCTGTGCTCAGTGTGTCAGTGAGAACAGAATATAAAGCACAGACTTAAAATTCAGGACAGAGATACACAATTGATGTAAGAAGGGACTGTCCTATTGGAGGGTGAAAACATGCAAGCTGGGATATTGAAAAAGACTGGAACCATCCTTCCCGCAGGCTCTTTCAGACCATCGTTGCTACTGATCGCTTCTCCCTGAAAACCAGAAGCTGAGCAAGGTGACCCCTTGAGCTCCTTCCAGATTTATGATTTTTATTATTCTAGTCCCTAACAGGCTTGTCATCCCCCCAGACCAAAGAAAAAAAAAAAAAAAAAAATCACTTAAAATAATCTATGTAAAAGAAATGCTATCTGAGGGGAAAATCAATTCCTACATAATTCTACTTTTGTGTTAAGAGATTTTCTTCCTTTTATTTTTCTGACTTAGACTATTTGCATAGAGACAGAATCACAGTTCATCCGCTCATGCCACTTCTCTTTGTGTTTGTATTCTTGTCTGCTCTGGACCATGACAATCAGTTGCCGTGGTGATAACTGCATGCATCAAGAATAGAGAATTTCATAATTTCAGGTGTAGGATGACTTACTCCATCCTTGTTTGATGGTTTCTGTGATAGTTTGGGCTCTCTTGCTGCTCTTGTAAGAGCAAGAAAGATCTCCTGTTGAAATGAATTCTTCCAATTAATATTTTTAAAGCTTCTTTATTCTTTTCTTATCCTCAATTTATAGAGGTGATACCCATCTAAAGTCACTGTCGTTTAACAGTTGTGGCAATTCTGAATGTCGACAGGAGAATGTCTCCTGGATTTCAGTCTTTTAGAAGATAAAATGGTCCTATGTGTTCATGAACAAAATCCTGCAGTTTCTCCAGGGCAGTGAGTTACCTGACATCTGGCAGAATCCTGGAAAGTAACTGTGATTCCAAACTTCTGGGTTTGTCTCTGTCTCCCCCAAAACCTATTCTGCAATCAGCTGAAATTCCATAATTAAACATCCCTTGCCTGATCACCTGCTATACAGCAAAATCTTCCTTTGAGCCCTCACCCCAACCCAATTACCTGGAACGATACAGGGATTGGGGTTCTGGTGGGTGGGATGGGAAGGGAAACACATGAGCACAGAAGCAGGGAGAAAGGGGCCACTGGGGATACAAAAACCAATGTCTTCTTCTTAGACATTTGCTTGGATGCAGGAAGAACACATGGCGGAAGCTTGATGGTGGCCCACCCATATCTCCTCTGCCCACCTGGAGGTCACCTGCAGCTTGGCCGACAGTTCCCACAGAGGGTGATGGTAATCACCTCCAGCGCCTGTTTCCCTCTGCTTGAAGGTTTCCTCTGGCCCCATACCAGGATCCATTCCTGGGATAACTAGAAGTGCCAGGGAGTAAAGCCCCAAGAGCAACCTTTAAGCCAATAAGAGATGGAGTTGGAATGAAAATCTCAGCTTCCTCATACCTCAGTGGGACAATCCTGAGACGTGTTCCTCAAGTCTCTCCGAGGACCTGGTGGGACTGAGTCCTGGTGGCTCTTGGTAATAATCCTCGTATCCACTCACCCTTCCTTGGCTTTCCCACTCTCCCACTTGCCTCTCATGCTTCCTGGACTCACCTCTCCCGCCTCCTACCCATTCCCCAGCCCCAGTAAACTACTTGGACCTAATTCCTCCCTCAAGGTTTGCTTTTGAGGGAGCTCAATCCAAGACTGCATGTTTTCTCAAAACAATAACAACTCGTTGGTATCCCACCATGTCATCCACCACCCTAAATCAATTCCCCCCAAGTCCCTACAGAGAAACCTCTGCTTGAGTCACACTATTTCCCTAGCTGTTTCCTGATGCACACCTCCACGTTTTTCCTAACAGTCCCTGGAAAATTTCCTAGTCTCTTTTCCTGCCTAAATCCTTCAAGACCCATGACGCCAGTCCTTGACATTTCTGACAAAGTGATCTGCCAACATCGTAGACTCCTGATGGAGGCGTATCATCTACTTTTCCTCATGGCCATTTTCTCTGTTTAATTGCCTCATTAAATACAAATGAGGGCCAATGTTCTTATCAGAAGACGCAAAAATAAAATTCACCCTTGAGTTAACCTGATGACCAGTGGCTTCTCATATACTTCAAATGACAAATGTTAGTAACAAAAACACCTGCACAGTTATAGCATGATTGAAACAAGGAGGACCATGGGGCGGGGAGGGTGCATGATACTCTTGGATGAAGCAGTAGTGCATTCTTATTTTCTATCTTAATGAAAACTTGTAAATTCTACACTCTTGTTGAACAAATAGCATTGTGACTTATGCTTCACAATTTATGTAATTGATTTCTCGGGTTTTTGACAGTTCTATCATATTTCCAATAAATATCTTTTCCCTCCCTAGGAAGTTGGTCATACAATGTTGGGAGCGGGTGGTTCGGGGAGCCCTAAATATTTTCATTTCTTTCAATTCCAAGGCAATTACTCCCTAAATCATTTGTTTGGCACTTATTAGAAGCCAACTTGCATTTTTAATTCCTTTTTCTTCCTACAAAAGCCCAGCTTTCCCAGGCAGTCATCTTGCCTTGTCCTTCTCCCAGGATGTGATAATTACCAGTCATCTAAAATAGAAAATAATTTTCCTTGATATTGATGAGAATGTTGACACCTTTCTGAAACACATTATAAAATTCTCTGCTTTTTTCCAGAGAGAACCAGCAGGACTGAATGTCAGTGATTGCACCATGCAGGATTACAGATTGTACTGAACTTAGATTTTCTGCCTTTCTCCTCAGTTGTCAGGCTGCTAGCCAGCTCTTCCACTCCCATGACACCTGCCTCGAATGCCTGCCCCTTCCATACTACAAGACCCTTTCCAATTCCCAGATTAGAATCTGCTGCAGGCTAGGAATCCCACATCCCAGAAGTGATTTGGCTCTAAGTGCAAAGGCACCAAGTGTCTGCCTTTTGTTAAGCAGCTTCGTGATGGACATATCCAGGACTCAGAGACCCGTTTCCCTCAGCTCTCTGAGTTGGAAGCTGTCAGGTGCAGAAGGGCAACATCTTACATACACAGGGTTTGGGCAGGTCTGGACACTGCCTGGTTAATGTTAAATGATGCAGATAAAGGAATTGCTGACATCTGAAAGTCAACATGAAAATTGTATGCACTGCTGTGACTCACGCAACTTCACCCCCAGCCCTGGTTTTCCATGATTCCAGAAGTGGAAAAAATAAGGCAACTCTTTTCCTTAGAATTCAGAAAAATACCTATTGAGCAACATCAACTTGGCTCACACAAGACAACTTTTCTCACTTTTATTAGTTAACTTTGCTTGGCCCATAGCCAGAAAAACCTCGTTCTTTACAGACAACATCAGACCACATCCTGGAACCACTACAAAAACTAACTGCAGACGTGTGTCCTACTAGAGGTGTTTGGTAGCATTGAAGATCGACTCCCGGTTTAAAAAAATTTTTTTTATTGAACATAAAATGCATTTTTAAAAATGTTTGCAGTCTTTTTCTTGTCTGCAAGTTAATTATATAGGTTAATACAGGACACTTCCCACTGCACACACACAAAAGAGCTCTGTCTAACTGAACAACCAATTTTGATCTTGGGTAATTTGAGCTAGACCATCAGTGAGCACTGGAATTCTCTGTTTTAATGGATTCAGTCATCACAACACTTCATGCACACATCCCCTCCTGCAGTATCACAACCCCACCAGAAAATCTTGCTCTGGTTGAAAGAAAACTAAGAAGTAGCTTTGGTTTTACCTTGATGGAAAAATATCAGGAAAGTTTTGTTTTCACGGATATTTACATGTTTCACACACCCAGTCAGGAACCACCTAAAAAGTTCATGCTGTAGGTGTGCTGGTGGTGAGTATTGATGGAAAGTTTCTGCACCTGAGTGGAGTCAACCAACAAATGCTCCACGTCAACAATGGCCCAGCCCAGGAGAACCATGGAAAGCAATGATGAAACCAGCAATTCTTAGAGAAATACTCAACAGCTTTTTGGTAGCCTGAAACAGTAGGCAGACATAACAGACACATGGTGAATTCAGTGTTGGGCAAGGGCTTCTTGGAAATCCCATGACTACAAGACTAACCACTGATGAAGAATGTGGTACCTCTGATATGCTGTGGAGACAGACGAGGTCATCAATTGCTCATTAGTGCCAGAAGCTTTTACCTACATGCATTTATTCTTACAACCACCCTACACTGGTTCTGGGGTTATTGTCATTCTATAAGTCAGTCTCAGAGGGATTAAAAACATCTGCCTAAGGTCACCCAGTAGGTAAGAAGCAGGACCGGCATTAGAACCCATGACTTTCCCGCTGAAACTACATATACATTCTTAGGAAGACGCTGCTTTGGAAATGAAGCTTTTGGTAATACAAACTATTCTCCAGGGGTGATATTCAAAATATTTAGCCACAGTATGACAGGGCATTGACCAATCAGAAGGGAAGCAGAAGTAAACAGTATGGACAACTATACCCGCCCTTTTCTACTGAATATCTGCTCCTCCTCTTCAGCCCATCAATGAGATTCAGAACTGAGTGATTGCAAGGAAGTTCATAGTGGTCATTGTTATCAAAATATTTTTTACTCCAATGAATATATATTTTTATTTTATTTTAGAGATGAGGTCTTGCTCTGTCACCCAGGTTAGAGTACAGTGGCACAATCATAGCTCACTGTAGCCTCGAACTCCTGGGCTCAAGTGATACTCCCACCTCAGCCTCCTAAGTAGCCAGGACATGTGCCACCACACCCATGTAATTTTTTTTTATGATAAAAGAAAATGTATCTTCATGGTATAAAATTATAAAATATTTTAAAATGTGAAATACAAACTAGAATATAATTCAAACACACACACACACACACACACACACACCCTTCCCCACTAGGTAAGATCTTGTCTTTTTCATTTATATCATAAACATCTTGCTTTGTCTTTAAAAAAGTCTCTGATGACTCTATGTCAATGGCTACTTAGTATTTCATTTTAGGCATGTAATATCATTGATTTACTCTTCCTTTTTTTATTGCAAATTTTGAATATTCCCACATTTTTGTTTATACAAATAATGCTTTCATTAATATCTTTGTACCTGCAGTTCTGTTTGCCTTTTCTCTTTAGGAGAATTCCTAGAACGGTTACTAGTGAACATGATCACAGACTCCCATACTATTATAAACCTGCAAGCTGGCCTTTTTTGTCTCAGTTCACCTCCTCAATCAGGGACATTTTCCTTCCACACGTTACAGTTACCACCAATACTAATAATTATCATAATCATCATTATGGTTATTACCTTCATGTGACATCTCACCTGGGACCTTCGTGACATCACATCACACCCATGCCAATGCCTCCGTTGATTTCCCCCACTGTCAGTGAGATAAAGTTAAATCTCCTTCATGCAGTTTGCAAGGCAATGTGTGAGCTTGCCTCGTCTTACTGACTCTGCCTCATAGTTTGCTATTCTGCCCTTGAACTTCATGCCCCAGCAACATCACACAACTTTGTTGGCATTGTGTAATGAGTATTCAGGATGGTCTCCAGGACTTTGTACATGCAGTTTCCCCTGCCTGGACTGATTTCTTTCGGCAAGTATGACCACTGCACTGCACCCATCCCAAGAGTGGGCCACCTTCCCCTCCTAATGCCCCCATTGCATTCTGGAATGCCCACCTTATCATTCATCACATTGTAGTGTAATTGGCAGTCTTCCCCCCTCGGTACTAAGCTCCTTGAGGGCAGAAACTGTGTCACCCCTAACTATATACCCTCCGTGCCTTTTGCAGATCTGGCATATGGCACACAGGGAATACGTATTTGTTGAATGGACAGAGCACAATCTCTGTTTACAGTATGTGCTTAATGCTCAGGTCTGAATGAACCAGAGAAGAGCTGAGGTGTTGTGGGTCTATGAGGAGCTGCCATTTTCTTGAAAATTTTTTCCTGATTAGAAAACAATAGACCTCAGCAAAAATGGCAAAGATGCCAAAGCCAAATGCTTAAGGCTCTGGTTAGCAGCAGGAAAACATGGAGAGAGGAAGGAAATGCATCCCTTATCAAGTAGTTAAGTAGATCTAAATGCTAACTTCAGGTAGGAAATTCCCATTCTCAGGGATCAGCATTGCAGGAAGAAGTGAATTCTTTCTGCTTTTAAGGGCCCAGCCACAATATAGAGATCTAAATCCCATCATAGCTCGGGGAGCAAAAGGAACCAAGTTCAGGGAGCTGACTTCTCAGACCTGCCATACCTGCTTTCCAGATACAAAAGGGAAATGTCTTCAGATGTTTATC
The DNA here is from genome assembly GCF_001698545.2 of Rhinopithecus bieti. Lineage (NCBI taxonomy): Eukaryota > Metazoa > Chordata > Mammalia > Primates > Cercopithecidae > Rhinopithecus > Rhinopithecus bieti. The sequence goes on from NW_016815046.1 coordinate 168,177, forward strand.
CAGCACATGTGAATCAGTTCTGTACTTTGCCTCATCATCTTATTAATATCACTTCAAGTCACCATAGGTGTGAAACACCTATATTTGCAAAAGGTGTTGCCATCAGTTCATGAAAATGGAGTCTTAATCTCTGACTCTTCACCTTGGGGGTAAGAGAGAGAGTGCGGTCAAGCCAGTTGGGCACTGAGTCAGAATTAGACCTACAGTCTCCCTGGAACTTGTCCATCCCCCACCCTTCTCCCTGTCTTGGCTTCCTGTTGTCCACATGAGTCACCTGTTGCTGCCATCCTCTGGAAGGTTAGCTGCCCAGTGAACCACTGGGCTTTAATGACTAAGAAATTTTCCAATGGTTCACCATGTTTGCCTTTCACATAAGAACATGCCTTCTCCTCTTGTGTTTACCTTTGGATTTCAGAAGGGAAAAGAAAAAGTGGAGCACAGAAATGAAGGAAAGGAAAAGAAAGGAAAGGGAAGGAGAGGTGTTCTCGAAGTGATTACCTGGTTCAGAAGGAGACAGCTGAAATGAAACGAATGGAGGCATGTCTGTGCACCACGCCTACTGACCCCCATGCCCAATCTCAGGCTTAACATCTCCATTATGCACATGGCTGCCTGGAGCAGTAATAGGATAATCCGTAAATCATGTAATATGGATTTGCTTTCTTAATTGCATTTTTATGCTATTAAAATGAATTTAGACTTGGCCTTATTAAACAACAAGGGACCATTACAGATTCCTAGGAGAGAGGACAATTTGAACACAGAAGCTTGCATTTTCTATCAACCAGAATCATGGCAAGAAACAGACACATTCTAAAGGGATGTTCAAAGAAAATTCATTACAGGGACTATGTACAGTGGTGTGGGAGGAGTATAGGGAGCCAGCAAGGGATGGAGTGGGACCTCAGAGTTAGCAACAGTGGGAGCCATTATTGCCTGAGACCTGAAGCGGTTCCCACAACCCAGGTGGAGATCTAGCTCAAGCTCCAGGGGATAGACAGCTCCAGCCAGAAGCTGTGGTCTTGGGTAGAGGAACACGGTATGGCAGAAAGGGAGGAACCAGGGAAATAAGCCTGACCTCTTTCCTCTCACCCTCCATTCTCCTGTGGAAACCTCCCACTGGCCAAACCCACCCAGCAGTGAGAAGGCGAGAGAACCTCTGGAGGCTGTTCGTTCACACCAGCTTCCCAGAGTCAGAAAAGGGCATGGGAGTGAGGCACTGGGTTCCCAGGGACAAAAAGAGAAGATCTAGTCTCTGTCTGTGCAGCATATTATGATATCCAGAGAATAGATACTTACCTCTATAGGTAGAGATAGATGCAGATGCATAGGTTAGGATAGATTTTTTTTTAATCTCATTTGATCCTCACAACGACCCCGCAGGGTTTTCATGTTTTTCAAATGCAGTCAACTGGGCTCTCAGAGGTCAAATCATTGACCCCAGTAGAAGAGGTGGCAGAGTGAGGACATCAATCCAGGATTTTGACCCTTACAGACAGCACTCTCTGCCTCTGCCTCTTCTCGTATCTGCCTACCACTTCCCTTCTCCTCGCCTACCCAGGGTTGACCTGTCCTTCAAGACTAGGTCAAACCTGTATGAAAGAAGTAACTCCATCAATTCCATACCTTTTGACTGCCTAGAGCCATTGGTGGTATTCAACACTGCACAACTTAGTAACTATTTATTCACTTATTGACTTTATATTGTTCTGTGAGTGTTGTCCCTGAATGTCAGAGTCCATTTTCCTGAGACAAGATCAATAGAAGAGTCTTTTGGATGTCAACTCCTGAGAGCATTTAGCCCATTCTACCCCTCAGATCAATAACTACTTCCCAAATTTGAATAAACAGCATGAGAAGGGAGATTGGGCCATGTTAAGATGTGTGTATGTGTGTGTGAGCGAACAGCATTTTGTCAGTCAGGGGTTGATGCAAGAAACAGAAGAACTCTAGCCAAAAGGGATTGAAGATAGGGAATCAGGCACCCTTATAATTACGGGGCGAGCAGAAGCAAAGGGGTTACCTTTGGATGATTTGTTTCTAGATCAGATTACCCTAGCTGTGATCCATAGCTCAGGGAGCTGTTATTACATCAAACAATCGTGTGAGGCACCACGCAATTGCCTCACACCTCTGAAGTGAAGACCAGACACCCAGACATGCAGTTGAGCCACCACAAACATTCGCCTCTGACTGACCTTGCTTCCAACAGCCACAGTGTAAGCAGATGGCCTCTGCCTGCTTCTCTATTGCTCCAGCAAATTCAGCTCAATGGCACCATCTCAACTGCACCAGGATCCCAACGCTAAGAAACATGGGAGGACAGTTTGGGGCCTCTCCTCTCTTGCAATGTTGAGAGGAACTCAGCATGGGGTGGAAATGGATCCTGATTGTCAGTAAAGCACATGGCTGCAGGCGGATGTAGAGCATCTGGTGCTACTGTCCTTCGAAATCAGACAGTGTGGTCAGGGCTGGATATCTAGGAGGTCTGTAGACTTGGCAGGGTTGAGGGAAAATGCTCCCGAGGTATTTTAGATTGAGCATTTTTATTCCATTGGTGAAATTTCACTGTGGGCTTCAAGATCAGCCTTGAAGGGAGGCAGATGTCACAGAAAGAAAACCTGTACCATGAAAAGAGTGTGGCTGGTGCCAGTATGGGGACCATGGATGGGATGAGGCTGGTGTTGGATTATCAGAGGTTTTAAGATATAAGAACCTGAGTTTTTTGAGCACCAACTGCTCATTTAAAGCTCCCCCTCTCAAGCCTGCAAACACACACACACACACACACACACACACACACGCGTACACATACACACCCCTTCCATCTTGAGCCTTTCTTGATCAACAGTGCCGCCTACTGGTACTGCACAAACATTTACTCCAGTCTTCTGTGCCCTGGCAACAAATTAGCTCTATTTGAACTCAACTTTTAGATGATGGAGGGAAGACACTAAACTAAACTGAGACGCTGAGGAAATTGGAACTGGAGCATATAACGCTTAGCTCCCGGGATCTGGGGCAGCCCCTACCTCTTGATATGCTGAGCTGACTCTAGCTAGTCAGGACTTAGAACAGTGGTCCTCAAATGGGGACTGGTATAGCATTTGGCAATGTCTGGAGAGACTTTCGATTATCATGACTGGGCAGGGGTGCATCTGGTGTATAGAGGCCAGTGATGCTGCTAAACATCTTACAGTGCAGGGGTCCTCAGCTACCATAGTACCTAACAGGCCATGGACTAGAACCAGGCCACATAGCAGGAGGTGAGCAGCAGGCGAGCCTGTGAAGCTTTCTCTGTATTTACAGCCGTCCCCCATCACTTGCATTACTGCATGAGTTCCATCTCCTATCAGGTCAGCCACGGCATTAGATTCTCATAGGAGCATGAATCCTACTATGAACTGCGCATGTGAGGGATCCAGGTTGTGTGCTCCTTATGAGAATCTAATGCCTGAAATGACCTGTCACTGTCTCCCATCACCCCCAAATGGGATCGTCTAGTTGCAGGAAAACAAGCTCAGGGCTCCCACTGATTCTACATTATAGTGAGTTGTATAATTACTTCATTAACATGACAACGTTATTATAATAGAAAGAAAGGGTACGATAAATGTAGTGCTCTTGAATCATTCCAAAACCATCCCACCCTGCTGGTCCATGGAAAAATTGTCTTCCTCAAAACTGATCCCTGGTGCCAAAAAGGTTGGGGACCACTGCTACAGTGCACAGGACAAGAAAGAATCTGGTCCAAAATGTCAGTACTTCCACTGTTGAGAAATTCTGCTTTAGAAAAGGATGGTTTCCCCCAAGGGACGATTCTCAGGATGACAGGGTCTCCACTTTCACCGGGACTCAAACCCCCTGCATGGGTCACAGTTCTCCTGAAACCTGAGACACTGAGAAAGAGACAAGGGGAAAGAATAAAACGCACAAACCTCACACACTTAGGATAAGTATTAGAAAAACAACAACAGAAAATAAATGTCAGTAAGGATGTGGATAAATTGAAATCCTCATATATTGCTTGTGAGAATGTAAAAATGGAGCAGCCTCTGCAGATGGAAAACACTGGATCCGTTTCTCAAAAAAGTTAGACCTAAAATTACCATATGATCGAGCAATCCTGTGCGTACCCCAGAGAGCTGAAAGCAGGAGATCAAATCGATACTTGTATAGCATTATTCACATTAGCTAAAAGGTGGAAAAAAAACAAATGTCCATTAATAGGAGAATGGATAAACAAAATGTAATATATATACAAACAATGGAAGAGGATTCAGCCTCAGTAAGTAATGATATTCTGACACATGCTGTATGGATGAACCCTGAAGATGTTGTGCTAAATGAAATAAGCCAATCACTAACAGACAAATATTGCATAATACCATTCATATGACATCCTCAGAATGGGCAAACCCATAGAGACAGAAAATAGAATGGAGTTCCTGGGGCTGTGGGGAAGGAGGAATGAGGGGAATTTCTGCTTAACGGGAACAGAGTTTCATGTTGAGACGATGAAACTAGCTCTGGAAATGGATAGTGATGATAACTGCACAGCATTGTGAATGTACCTAATGCTACTAAATTGTATGCTGAAAATGGCTAAAATGGTGAATTTTATGTTATATATATTTTACCACAATTAAAAAAGAAAAAAAACCACAAGCCTGGGGCTCTCAGCTCTCTTAGACCAAACAGCGGCCAAGGTCAGCAGAGGCCCCAGCTCACCAAAACCCTCTGCCAGTGACCCACACAGGCCCAAAGGTCTGTTTGCCAGGACTCTGCCAGGTCATGACATATTCGCTAAGGATTTACTGCACATGGCCTTGATCACCCCAGGCTCAGATTGGATTTACTAGGACCAGAGACAGCTGGCAGCACATGTGGCCACCTCTTCAGCTCACCAAGAAGGCATCAGTTAAAAGTCTGAAATCTTTTGTGAAGGAGGGAGCTCCTCTGAAGCCCTCTTGGCATTCTGTAGAAAAAAAAGATAAGAGAAAGGGGCTGCCTTTGGAGGAGGGATAAGAAGATTGCCAAGTCCTTCTGGCTGTCCCTGCTTATCTGCTGCGCCTAGAACCTGCCAGCTCTGCTCAAGTTCAAACAAAGTTACTTTACTTATCTTAGTTCATTTTTCTGTGGCTTTCCAAGGTCCATTTGTGTGCGTGTGTACAGGGGTGCACACATGCATGAGTGCATTTATTTAACATTTCCCTCTAAGTGGGTGATCTCATATCTTTAGAACACAGGGTGATGAGTTCAAGGTTGGGGTTAGTTCCAGTTATGAACAGCAAGCATCACAGCAATAACTGTTTAGGTCACATTGCCTCAGCTAGCCTGCTGGCACAGGGGAGTCGGTAAAGGAAAACCATCCACCCTAGCCATGCCCAATGCCTTTGGAAAGCAGAAGTCTTTGCAAAGCAGTGAGCAATGCAGGAGGACCTTTAGTGCATGGTGTACAATGCACGCTGTCTTTTACTCAGAGAATGCTACAGAGCCCAGAACTACCCTGTACGTGATATTAGTCACTTTCCATCAGTCAAACCCTCAAGCGGCATGAATTCATGATTCTGTTTGAAGTTATGGGGTGTCCACTGTGTATACCCCAAGATTTTCCCAATGATCCCTTTGGGTTTCCACTGAGGGGAATCAGGAACCACCTCATTGGTCCCTGACCAACCAGTGAAAACCGGAGTAGTCAAATATAGTTGCTCAGTTATCAGGACTGGAGAAATCTATATTCCCAGTGCAGGTCCTGCAGAATCCACAGACCATCAGCACACCCCCCTTAGTGGAGGCCTTGACCACCATTGCTAGAATGACTATAGCATTCTCCTTGGGCAACCACAAAAAAAGCACTTTTCTGGAAAAGCTAAGGATTTATAAAGCCTAGATATAGGGGTCATGTCATACAAGGCCACACCCTTGGATCAAGCAGTGTCCCTGTACATTGTCTACTTGTGCAGAGTTTATGACAATGTGAGAAACGCCAGATCTCCTCTTGTCTCCTTGCTGTACACCCCCAACCTGAAATTCAGCATAATAGTTCCAGTCTGTGTTTTTGATCATGCTACTCTCCCTGAGTAGAATCCCTCCCCATCCTTGCCTCTTTATCCAAATTCCCCAGTTTGTATCCATCTTTATATTTTCTGGGTCCTCTTCTTCTTCTTCTTCTTCTTCTTCTTCTTCTTCTTCTTCTTCTTCTTCTTCTTCTTCTTCCTCTTCTTCTTC
>NW_016815046.1:174756-202087 GCF_001698545.2 Rhinopithecus bieti
CTTTCTTTGTATTTTTCTTTTCTTTTTTTTTTTTTCTGAGACAGCATCTTGCTCTGTCACCCAGGCTGGAGTGCAGTGGTGTGATCTAGGCTCATTGCAGCCTCCGCCACCTGGGTTCAAGCGATTCTTCTGCCTCTGCCTCCCGAGTAGCTGGGTCTACAGGCACCCGCCACCACGCCCAGCTAATTTTTGTATTTTTAGTAGAGACGGGGTTTCACCATATTGGCCAGGTTGGTCTTGAACTTCTGACCTGGTGATCTGCCCGCCTCAGCCTCCCAACGTGCTGAGATTACAGGTGTGAGCCACCGCGCCCGGCCTGCTTACTGTTATTTAATCAAGTCGAATGTAGAAGGCAAGCCATCTTAAAACTGCTTTTTTCTGGAGACTTTTGTTTGCAGTTCCAAATTTTGCCACCAGGTGGTGGTGGCATGTTATTCTAGTTTCCAAGAGACCTAACATCCTATACCATGTGTCAGGCTGCGCTGGGAGCCATCCCCACCTGATCTCATTTGATGCTGCAGTGACCCTAGTATTACCATCCCCACTTTACAGATGAGAAGATGGAAACTCCAGAGACCCACCCAACATCACACCACTCATAAGAAGCATAACTAGAGTTGTGAACTCAGGTCTGGATTTAAAATCCCACGTTGTTCTCATTGAGCTTTACTGTTGGGGAAGTTTCCTGAAGAGCCCCCTTACAATCTGTCTGCCTTTTGTTTTAATTGAGCGTGCCACACAATTTGCCCTCCAATCAAGACCGTATCTTGTTTCTGGCTAATGATATGTTTGGTCTTTCTGGCAAGGCTAACTCTCCCAGAGTCAAATGGTTAGCATAAATAATCAGGTGTGGCCCCGGGGGCTCTATCATGAATAACTAAGACACTCAGATCCCTCGGGGAATTCCGGAGGTTTAGAGACTGCCTTCCAGGAGCTGGGACTAAGTCCGGATCTCTGTTGGGATAAAGTTAATTCTTCACTGTACACACCTCTATGGCAAAATACAGTCTCCTGGGGCTCCTCTTCTCCACAATGCCTCAGAGTTCAGAAAAATCTTAACACCAAGCATAGTCCAAAATAATGTGGCCAAAATGTGAGGCTCTTTTGATCTGCCTCAAGACAGGGGTAAATGTACAGTATTTAATGAGCTATCTCTGATACATACACTAGGGGCAAGCTTCCATAAGTATAGTCTTTCTCTCAGCTAAGTTTTTGAGAGCTATTGAGTCAGTTTCCACACCCTGATAACCATTGGAGAACAAGTATTTGATGTTATGGTTAACCATCAAACTGTGTGCCTGAAGAGTCAAACCAGCTGGGAGGTAGGATAATCCCTTGAACCTGGGAGGCGGAGGTTGCATTGAGCCAAGATTGTGCCGTTACACTCCAGCCTGGGCAACAAGAGCGAAATTCCGTATCTGGAAAAAAAAAAAGTCAAATCAGCTGGGGTGGGACCACTGTCCTCTGATGAATGAGGACACTGACCTATAGGGATTGTCGTTACTTCAAACGTGTGCAGGCTTGGAGTACCCCTGGCACCTAAATGGATTAAAAATACATTTGTCTCTCAAAAATGTATGGGCATATGTCAAATTAGCAGCATTTTACTGCCAAGCAAACTTGCTAGGTCTATTTTGAGTTGTAACACTTTGGCAATTAAAGTTATTCAAAATTCTTTTAAACTCTGGGAAACCTTGAAACTGTAAATGAAGTGTAAATGCATTGTTGTTTTTTTAAGTTTCAACTATCAAAACTCAACAAACTTTAATGAATCTCTGAAAGCGTCGCTATGAAGGTGAGAAAGAGGAGACACCATCACCACTGGATCCATTTTGAACGAGTGGGTCTATTCCCAGCTGTGTATGATCGTTACGTGATTGGCATCTGTTGCGTGTGCACGGTCCAAATAGGCACGTGGAAAATGGTGTGCAAACACCTGTCACTAGTCATCACAGGCAGGCTCTGTTAAGCTCAGATCTGAAGGCCTTGGCCTGTCTCACCAGGTCTACACTCTCTGCTATCCAAAAAAGCTTATAGCAGCTTCACTGATTATATCAACTTCCCATTTAATGTAGGAAGAGAGTAGATCCACCTAGTATTATCACTTCCAAGAGTAAATATTATGTCGTTGGTGACAATAAAATTGGCAAAATGAATGTCCTCTTGGGTGGCAGATGTTATCAAGATAGCTAGCTGCTCAGGGCTGGGCGTGGTGGTTCACACCTGTAATCCCAGCACTTTGGGAGACTGAGGTGGGCAGATCACTTGAGGCCAGGAGCTCAAGACCAGTCTGGCCAACATGGCAAAACCCCATCTCTATAAAAAATACAAAAATTAGCACAGGGTGGTGGTGCACACCTGTAATACCAGCTACCCAGGAGGCTGAGGCAGGAGAATCATTTGAACCTGAGAGGCAGAGGTTGCAGTGAGGTGAGATCGTGCCACTGCACTCCAGCCTGGGGAACAGAGCAAGACTCCATCTCAAAAAAAAAAAAAAAAAAAAAAAAAAAACGGCTCAGGCACTCCCACAAAAGCAGCCAGCCAGGATCTCTGCTCCCCTTCTCTTCTGTGCCAACAGCTTCATCGGGAAGTTGGCCACAGGGCCCTCTTCACAGCCTGTCTTATCCTAAGAGTGCAGCTGGACCCAGGGCTCATTGTCTGCCAGATTTACTTTGCCCTCAACTTCCTGCCATCATAAAAGAACTGCTCGGGCTAAACTGCTTCCTGGCAAATAAAGAAGCAATGTCCACACGAGGAGTCTTTCTGGACCTTGTGACGCTCTTGTGTTTTCGTGGTAATGTGGCATTGGAATGTTTAGCAATGCCGTTGTGCAACCTTCCAAACCCCACTGGGCATATGATCAGCAAAACACCAAAATTCTTTTAATACATAATCCTTGGTTCACTTTGTTGATTATTTACCTTTACCTGGGGTTGTTTGTTAACTCAGAAGAGGGTAATTATGTGCATTCTACATTCCAGGGAACCGAACACTGTACCTTACCCAGTACACAACAGGTGCGTAATATGAGTTGCATTAAATTGTCATTGGGTTTTAAGTCAGCACATACTACATGAATGAATGTGAGTTGATTGTACATCCCCCCATGGGGTGGACACCCTGAGAATGCTTCTTGTGATGTTAGAGTTTAGAGTTTGGATATAAACAAAATCTTACTTTTGTGTTGTCCTTGAGTGAACAGCCTCCATTTAAGCGTGCCGGAGGGAGTTTGAAGGGAATCAGCTGAGATTCATATTGATGAAAGAAATGAAGTCATTTGAATTTAACACAGCAATTCTGGAAAAGTACTCCCATATATGTGGGACTGTGCAGCCCTGGAAGGTTCTGGTCCTAGCACACCCTGGAACAAGTAGCTTCAGGGTGCATCCAGAGAAACCACAGAGCAGCTATAGCATCAAGCACATAAACCTTGAATATCATCTACCTGTACGCTGCAAGAGGCAGCAGCTCAGGGAGCAGAGACCTCTGAGGCCCCCACCATGTTCATTCCTGTGGTCGACACAAAGATGTGCCACAGGTCAAGGAAGGACTTGTAGCCCAGCCGTGGGAAGTGTGCTCAGCAGACAGCCTCTAGCTGTCCACAACTTCAAGGTCAGCCTCAGCTGTAGAGAGCTGCTCCCTCGCTGGAGGTCACAACTTCCCAGGGCAGCTGTGCCTGGTGGCTGAGCAAGGCCGGGATCCAACGCTGGCTAGCATGGAGCAGCCCTAGCTCCGTGGCTCTCCCAGGTGGCCTGGGTTTTCTGAAACCAGCATCATCTAGGTTCGGCTCCTTCCTCTGCCCAGTCCCCCTCCTTCTTTGTATGGAGGTTGATCCCTAATACACATTTGAACCCCAGACTCTTAGCCTCTGCTTCCAGAGAAGCCAGCCTGGGCAGTCACACTCCCTGCCACCAGCACCTCCCCTTGACAGCATTCTAGGCGGCATGAGGTTTTCATTGCTGAGAGGTGAAGAGAATACAGACTTGAGTCGCACATGGAAGCCCATTTGGATAGTCCCATTTTGGCACTGTCCCCAACTTTCTGTGGTTGGACCCTGAAGTGAAAAACAAAAAAAAGACACAGACCTAAAATTTTTTTATTATTATTTATTTATATATTGAGACAGGGTTTCACTGCAGTCACCCAGGCTGAGTGCAATGGCACTATCTCTGCTCACTGCAACCTCTGCCTCCTGGGCTCAAGTGACTCTCATGCCTGGGACCCCCAAGTAGATGAGGGTACAGGTGCGTGCCATCATCCCCAGCTAATTTTCTTTTTTCTTTTTTTGTTTTTTGAGACAAGGTTACATTATGTTGCCCAGGCTGGTCTCAAACTCCCTGGCTTAAGCGATCTATCCGGCTTGGCCTCCCAGGCCTGAATTTTTAAAATCATCAAACTATTTCATTTAGAAGAAACTGCATTGCAGATAGGAAAGTGGGGGCTCACCATCAGAGGAAAGGGACCATTCACATCAATTCTTTTATTTTATTTATTTATTTATTTTGAGATGGAGTCCCGCTGTGTGGCCCAGGTTGGAGTGCAGTGGCGCAATCTCGGCTCACTGCAACCTCTGCCTCCCAGATTCAAGTGATTCTCCTGCCTCAACCTCCCTTCACACCAATTCTTTACATCAAAATGACCAGTTTGCAAGAAGTTCAACCTAAGATCCCCTGCAGAGCTATCCTGTGGAGGGCAGGGAGAGGTGCTCCCCAAGCTCTGATCGAAAGGGGCTAGGAACATTCTAGGTGAATCATTCTAGCAAATTTCACAAAAGCTATTTGAAAAGAGTATTGATTACATATACTAGAAAAGAGTCATGGCCAGGCGCGGTGGCTCACGCCTGTAATCCCTGCACTTTGGGAGGCCGAGGCGGGTGGATCACGAGGTCAGGAGATCGAGACCATCCTGGCTAACACGGTGAAACCCCGTCTCTAATAAAATACAAAAAATTAGCCGGGCGCGGTGGCAGGTGCCTGTAGTCCCAGCTACTCGGGAGGCTGAGGCAGGAGAATGGCGTGAACCCAGGAGGCGGAGCTTGCAGTGAGCCGAGATCGTGCCACTGCACTCCAGCCTGGGTGACAGAGTGAGACTCCACCTCAAAAAAAAAAAAAGAGTCATAATATCTGTTCAGAAAAATATTTGCAGGGAGTTAAACATTAAGAGTCTCTTCAGCCGTTGATTTTTAAACTTCTTTCTCAAACTACTGACATAAGTATGGAATCATTATGGAGGAACTGATATATTTCTTTGTTTAATCAGGAGATTGAGATCAAAGATCCTGCTCTGAGTCATTTCCGATTCAGAGCCCAATTTAGCTTTTTTTCATCTTATCTTGACTCATAATTCATTGCTTATATATTCTTCTCGTCTGCTAGACCATAAAGTCCTTGAGAATAGAGACATTTTGACATATTTTTGCACCCAACTCACTCCTCCATACCCGACTCCATGCACAGTGGAGTGCCCATGGGGCTGGCAATCATTAAATGAAAAGGTAACAAAGTTCAAGGAAAAGTGGCAAAACATTGCAGCTGTGCTTCATGCCAAGCCTGGAACAAGTGAAAGAAAGTTCTACTGAAGGGGCCGCCGTCATCCAGTTGGGCCAGTCTCTTTCCTGGCAGCATAACTTAGCAGGATGTTGAGATACTTCAACAGGTCTGAAGATGGTCCTGCCATACGTTCATTTGAAACCCACAAGAAGAAGCTGCTCACTTGTTTATTGAGTTCATATGGTCCCAAGTGGCTCTGGGACACCTGGAAAGGTCTGTGGTCCTGGCAGAGGGAGAAGGGGCTGGGGGCAAGGGTTTAGGGGGTGCATATTGTAGGCAATATCCACATGGTTTCCCAACTGGGACTTTGGCTGGTCAGGGGGATGTGTATGGATTTTCAGGTACCTAGGGACTAGAGATTCCTTAGGTCTCATTCTCCCATGAAGTCTCTTCCTTCAGCCTTCCAAGCTGCCAGTATCCTATCCTTCTGTGACCACCAAGTTTTCTAGGGCAGAGAAAATTACATTCTTTTTTTAAACAATGGGTGTATCTAAATTCCAAACCACACTCTCCCCATTTATATATGTATATATACACACACATATATATAATATGTTATATAATATATATATAATATTATTCATTAGTGATACAATTATTCTAGAAAAGGCACATTTTTATATAAATTGTTCAGACATCTTTTAATACAAATGTTAATAATATTGTGTTTATTTTTAGAAACAATATTACTTTTTACTTCAATAATGTATTTAGATCACTTTTTAACTTAATGTATGTATACTATACTGATATAATAATATACTTATACTTTTTTACTTTATAATGTACTTAGATGAACTGTCCATGTCAATAGATAAACATTGCTGTCTTTTTTAATGCCTGCAGATAATTCTATCCTATGGATGTAGCATAATTTCCTTAGCAAACCTTATTGCTGGCATTTGGACCATTTTCAATTGTTCATTGTTTTTTGTTTATGTTTTTGTTTTTTGAGACAGAGTCTCGCTCTGTCATCCAGGCTGGAGTGCAGTGACACGATCTCAGCTCACTGCAACCTCCACCTCCCGGGTTCAAGCAAGTCTCCTGCCTCAGCCTCCTAAGTAGCTGGGATTACAGGCGTGCGCCAACACACTGTTGTGCTGTCCTTCTGAGTGAGCCTTTTTTTCTTGCAGCACACACCCCACCCTGGCTCACCCAGCATCCTTGCTCGTGGCTGACTTCCTCCTAACCTCTGCCACCACTAGAAAATTAGCCTGACTAATTTTGTATTTTTTTAGTAGAGATGGGGTTTCACCATGTTGGCCAGGCTGGTCTCAAACTCTGGACCTCAGGTGATCTGCCCACCTCAGCCTTCTAAAGTGTTGGGATTACAGGCATCAGCCGCTGCACCTAGCTAATTGTTCACTGTTTTGATCAGCCATTGCTGAAAACAGTTGCTAGTAGCTTAGAGGAGAAACAATAATATCTTCATAGTTCACAGTTTATGAAACACTTTCATATGTATTGTGTCATCAAATGCTTCTACCAGCCAGATGAAGTAGGTATGTCAGAAAAGGAAGGCTTAGCAATGTTGCAACTTGCCCAAGCTGGGTGGGAAAATTGTGTCTCAAAGCCAGGATTTCTACCTCTAAGAAACTGACTTAAAGGGATCAAAAGGACAATGTGGATGCAAACGTCATTTGATTAAAAATGATTGTCTTGCCCAGTAGTAATTTTAGAGCATTGTGGGGTTATTTTGTAATCTTTATTGCATTTTTAGGAAATTCTGTCAAATTTCAGAGTTCTTTGGAGGCAGCTTCAACCCTTTACTTACAATTCATTCCCAACCAACAATTCCTGGTCTGCCATATTTATAGTTGGAAATGATTGAAACAAACAAAATGTACAACTGCATAGGTGAACCTGAATATCCCGGCTTGCTGCTGGAGTATGGAGAATTTCCCTGTCCTGTGTTCACTCACTTGAGCAGTCTGGAATGGGAATTCCCCAGCCAACACCCTGTCTCAGCCTCACTCATCCATGGGTGGGGTCCATGGGCCATGTGACCATGGCAGTGACAGACTCCCTGCTCAGAACTGCCTCTCCTCATTGATGGGGGAGCAGCCATTTGGTCACATGTGTCGCTAACACCCAGGTATTATGTGATGTGCTAAGAATAAAAAATTAAGTTGTAAAATAACAATATTCACCTCCTTCCCTTTTCCTAATTTCAGCTGGAGACCAAGGCAATCTTTTTATCCTAAGCAAGATTTAGTATACTTTTCCCTCTCTCCTCTCCTATTCCCACCCTGTTGCATTGCATGTTGCATGCACACACACGTGCCTACACACATTTGTGAGCCCCAGTCCTCATTTGACAGAAAGGACTTAAAATGAATAAAAGATGTGGGAGGGAAATTATAAAGAAAAAGAAAGAAACTGGCTAGATGGACTTGCCTCCAAATCTCAAGGGTACTGGCTAATGTTAGTGTAGCTTGGAGATCACCTAATCATTTAATGAAACACAGAAAAGAGAGAGATGCATTTGCTAGTCTAAAAAACCACAAGTCAGTGAATGCAAATGTGCCCTATTCAGAAAACCAAATTAAAGGAACTACTGGGAATTCTCTGCATAGTTAAGCAGAACAATTTTTCCCCCTTTAAGGCCATGTTTACCCTGCAGAAATCACATATCCTGAAGCCAGAAACCTAGAAATGCATCATTTTCAGGAAGGATGTATCACATTAGCCGAGCCCTGTCCTTCAAAGGAAGAAACTTGAAATTCATCATTGCCCTGGACAGCTTCTGCACATGCTGCAGCTGCAAAGAGAGAAAGCATGTTCCAGCGCTTCTATTTCACTCTGCTGTTAAATGACAGGTGTCTGAGCCAGTCAGAGCCTTGGCCTTGCTCTGACCCACAGCCACAATCCAACGTGAAGATGGTTCAAGAGACCTTAGACCAGGGAAGTGCCTTCCAAAGCCAAATACAGGCAAATGAAGTCATGGGGAAGATTCATGGCCCAGCTCCTGAAATTTGCCACCGGGTCAGTTGCAAGCATTGATTCAACATGTATATTCTTTGCTTAATTGCTAGAGAGCCTTTCTTCCCATTGTCTGTCTCCATCTCCAACCAGGCCAATGATGGATTTCCATTTCAGGGAATGGAAATGCCCTCAGCCTAGCCCAAGCTAAAAGGGGATTTGTGTGAGCATCCTGAGACGTCATAAGGAAGAATCCCAGAGCAGGCAGGAGAATGTCTGCCTCTCACTGAGTCTCCATCTAGGTGTGTGCTCTTCATCTCTGGGTCAGTGTCTGTCTCCCTGTGGGTTTCTCAGCTTGCTTTCCCCACATATTTCTGTCCCACAGGAAACTCATTCCCACAGCTCCACGTGGACTTGTCTTCAATAGCGCTGAGATCGGCTGAGGCTGATTCATTCTGATTCTCAATTTCGGATTCCTAGAAGACAGAAGCTTATAAACAAAAACAACACACTTCTGCCTTCATGGAATAATTTAGTAGAGAGAAAAACACACCACCAAAAATAGGCACATACGTAGATAAAGCACAATGTAAGAAGAGGTAGCATGCAAAAGTACAGACAGCTACAGGACAGAACCACAGAATGATGGTGTGATGGCGGATGTGGGGGGTGTGATTATGTAGACTGGGAGTACCAGGAATTGTAGTCCTCAGGGAGTGACATTTAAGCCAAATGTAAAAAAAAAAAAAAAAAAACGGAATTAGCCATTCAATGAGAAGGAAAATAACATTCTGGGCCAGGGAACCACAGGACCAAAGCCCTGGGGTGGGGAAGAGCTGAGCTTACTTAATTAATAACATTACATGCCCCTGTGGCCAGAGTGTGGTAAACAGCAGAAGGTGACCTAGGATGAGCCGGAGAGGTTCTCCAGGGCCAGAGATATTGGGTCTCATAGGCCAGGTTAAGGGTTTGGGATTTTGTTGAAAGTGCCATGGGAAGCCATGAAAGGATTTTAAGCAGGTGCACTATTTTGTTTGTTTCAAAGGATCATTCTGTCTACAGTGCGAACCAGTGTAACTGGGAAACAACCATGGAGGCAGGGAGACCAGTTCAGAGCCCACTCCAGGCCTACAGAGGAGAAATTATGCTGGCTTCTTAGTCCAGGGCTACAGGTCATGGCAGTGGCCAATCCATGATAATCTGAGGCTCACAGCTCCCCAGGTTTCTGCCCTGAGCAACGGGTGGATGCAGGTGCCAGCAATGAGATGGGAAACCCTGGAGCAGGAGCAGATGGGGCAGGACACATTAGGCTTCAGCTGCCTCTGAGACATCAAAGTAGAATAGAAAACCAGGTAATTGTATATGAGAATCTAACACCAGTCACTGTCCTTAAGGAGCTTACATTCAAGTCAGAGGAGACGGGAAACAATAGTTATATGATATGGATAATAAAATAATTTGTGGTGTGGCTAAGTATGAAAGTTGTCAGAATCAAAATGAGGTCTCTAATGTTCAAAAAAAAAAAATGAAAGAAAAACCTGACAAATAGAGCCGAGGAAGGCCGTGAAGAGAGGTCTCACACTTGTATTCACGAAAACAAAAACCATCACAAAAGACGGCTGGTATGGTTTGCCTGTGTCCCCACCTAAATCTCACCTTGAATTGTAGCTCCCAAAATTCCTACGTGTCATGGGAGGGCCCTGGTGGGAGGTAATTGAATCATGGGGGTGGGTCTTTACTGTGTTGTCCTCATCATAGTGAATAAGTCTCATGAGATCTGATGGTTTTATAAAGGGGAGTTCCCCTACGCAAACTCTCTTGCCTGCTGCCATGTAAGATGTGACTTTTCTCCTCCTTTGCCTTTCACCGTGATTGTGAGTCCTCCCCAGCCATGTGGAACTGTGAGTCCATTAAATCTCTTTCCAGTCAGGCATGGTAGCTCACGCCTATAATCCCAGCACTTTGGGAGGCCAAGGTGGAGGGGTCACCTGACGTCAGGAGTTTGAGACCAGCCTGGCCAACACGGCAAAACCCCTTCTCTACTGAAAAAACAAAAATTAGCCGGGTGTGGTGGCGGGTGCCTGTAATCCCAGATGGAGTAGGCAGCTGGGCAGAGCCACTGAGAGATTTAGCTGCTTAAACCAACACTGACCCAAGGCCTGCATGCAGAGGTGTGCGTTGGTCACTGTCCCAGAAGGTGTCCATTAGACGTAACTAATGATGACACTGTTTCTATTTTCCTTCCAACTCCTTCATGTTTTATAACTATTCCAGGTAGACGTTTTACTGTAAACATCCACCTATCTATTCACCCACCCATCCACCCACCCATCCATTGATCCATCCTTCCACCATCCATCTATCCACCCATTCTGCCATCCATCCATCCACCCCTCCATCCATCCACCCATCCACACATACATCCATCCATGCCCCCAACTTCCCACTAAGGTGCAGGACACACAAGAATGCACAAGGAGGAGCCCTCAGTCTTCTTTCCTTCCTTTCCCTTCTCTACTGGTTTTGTTTTTCTGGCTCTGAAGAAATTGTGCAGGATGTGCTTCACGTACGTGTAACAATATGCAGGCCGGGCGCGGTGGCTCAAGCCTGTAATCCCAGCACTTTGGGAGGCCGAGACGGGTGGATCGCGAGGTCAGGAGATCGAGACCAACCTAGCTAACACGGCGAAACCCCGTCTCTACTAAAAAATACAAAAGACTAGCCGGGCGAGTTGGCGGGAGCCTGTAGTCCCAGCTACTTGGGAGGCTGAGGCAGGAGAATGGTGTAAACCCGAGAGGCGGAGCTTGCAGTGCAAAGGCATTCGGCCACTGCACTCAAGCCTGCGCACCAGAGCGAGACTCCGTCTCAAAAAAAAAAAAAAAAAAAAAAAAAAAAATGCATTCTGGTATTTGGTCTTGGTAAAGCACCTCACATCCCAGTTTAATTATGTTGAGTTAGTAGTCGTAATAATAGCAATAGTAGTAACACTATGATTAAAACAATCTCCCTTTTAATGAAGAGAAGGAATATTTCTAGCCTTCCAAATTACCCGCATTGTGTTTTTGCAGTCTAGATTGCCTCTAACCCATTTAAGACGACTTTCCCCCAGTTAACTCAGTTTCTTTCAACATTTGCATTTTCTTTCAGCCTGTCAGCATGAAAAACTCTTATGTAGTGATGCCTTAAAGGTCAGTGTAGTACCGTCACAAAGACTGATGAGACTATTTTCTCAAAAGACAAATCTGTTGTGCTGTTCTTCAGAGTGAGCCCTTTTTTTCTTGCAGCACATGCCCCACCCTGGCTCACCCAGGATCCTTGCTCGTGGCCGACTTCCTCCCTAACCTCTGCCACCATTAGAACCATAAGTTCTCCTTTCCTGGGTAGGTCCCTTCTCTTGCTACCATCGGCCGCATCTATATCGTTTATTCATCGAGCTTGGTAATGATGGTAGATTTCACGAGAGCTTCTCCACATAGATTCACATATTCCTTAATGACCGTCTATGGCACAGATTACAAAATAAGGCACTACCAATCCTTCTTCAAATCTTCTATTATGTCAGACTTCACCTATCACCAGTTTTTTCTCTGTGTCTAGACTGTTGTAAAGCAACCTCACAGCAGTTCATTTATTCTGTGCCAGCCACCACCTCTTAGTCTCTCTTCTCTCTGCTACTTACCTCATTCCAATTATACCCAGTGCAGCCCAGAGTTTCACAACTTGAGGCCATCCTCTATCTTTCTTTAGGGCAGCATATTCCATACGACTCAGTTTTTTGTTTTTGTTAATATTTTTTCTTTTTTGCATTCTCTTTTCCCTAAACTCTGAGCCCATTCCAACAGCCGATAGCCTCACAGCCATCTTGGAAGCAGGCAGTGTATCCTCACTGGACACCCTTTAAAGTGGATGGAAGACATAAATCCTCAGTAAATAGATAGACTCCATCAGCCTGTGTTTGCTGTGGCAGGTGATGAATTAGGGGGATTCACCTTCTGACGTGTGAGAGTTGTTAACCCTGCAATGGCTCTAACAGAAAAACAAGTTGCCTAGTGTCTTTCCCTGGGGGCCTTTCAAAATAAAAATGAACCTGCCTCAGATGATTTAGCGGGGACAAATTAGATGACTTTTCAAAACTCCTTCCAGTGCTGAGTTTCTACTTTTCATCTCTTCCCCGACTCTGCCCTCTGATTTCAGGAGCATGAGAGAAGTTGTGTCGTGATGGACTGCACCCATTCTTCCCACTCTGGGTTCTCTTTGTCCTGATTTTATTGATGGGGTGAGGTGGACTTCCTGTAAATCTATCAGAAAGATATCCAAAGCACACCTCGGGATACATATTAAATCTAAGAACCCGATGTCCTTTTACTGCTGCCCCTGAATAACAATTATGCATCTATTTCTGCACTTGATCATGTCTCAGATTTGCTGATTTTCTTTGCTCATGCTCATCTTGCCAAGTTTTGAGCGAATGGGCAATTCTCCGAGGCATTGAAAGTCTCCTGAGAAATAATTAATCCATGAATTGTTCGTTTGAGAGAGTAGCTGTGAACCCAGGAGCATGTTCTTATGTAGCCTCCTGAATTTAAAAGCTTGTGCTTAGCACAGGTGCATTGTGTGGCTTAATGTGATGTGTGCTACTCAGGGAACTCACTTGCTCTACAAACATTACCAAGCATCCACTATGTGCAAAGCTCGGTGCTTGGGAGATGCTAGGGAGACTCCCAAAGCCAGAGCACAGAGTTGGTGGCATGGCAGTGAGCACAGCTGCTGTCCAAAGACACAGCATGCTCTCTAACAAAGGAGGAAGAGGATTTCAGGAAGATGAGCAACAGCCTGGACTCTGGAGCCAGACAGACCCGGGCTTTTACCCACCACCAGCTTCACCACTGCACAGCCAAGGGATTTTACACATTACCAAGTCCCCGCTAAGCCTCGCTTTCTTCCTCTCTGAAATGGAGAGAAATGTAAGACTGTTGCGAAGTTTAAGTGAGCAAATGAAAGTGAAGTGTTCCACCAGTGTCCAGTGTGTTAAATGAATAATGGCTACTCCCAGCACCTGAATTTGGCTGAGTTGTTTTATTTAAAGTGTGTCTCAGTGTATGGCTATATTCAAAAGAAACACTTTCTCCCACAGAAAGCTTTGGAGCAAATGTCTTGTCTGAATGTGCCATAAGGAGGTAAAGAGATTGCATTCTACAATTAAGAGCAAGCAGGGCTCCCCAACCATTCTCTTTACTCCTCTCCCTACCCAAAATTCCACACCTCACGCAATGACCCCACCTCTCTACTTTTCATAAGTCCTCCTCCCACTCCCCACCTGACTCTCCCACTCTTCTCCTCACTCCCAAACCACCTCCAGCACACCCATCCCACCTTCCTGAAACCAAGAAGCCTCCGACAGAAGCAGTGTCCTGAGTTCTTTTTAAACCATGCAGGGCATTTATCAGTATTTCTAAGGATTGTGGAGGCTGTTCACTTGAGGGAAGTGATTTTTCCCACTTGTGTTAAAAAATAAAAACAAAACCTTGGGTTTCAGAGGAAAATCCATGGGAGAATCTGACAGGATGGAGAAGGAAGCAGGAGAAAGTGGAAGCAGAAGGTTTTCCCCTTCTTTACAAGAGATAACGAGCACTTGTCCTTCCAAAGCAGGGGAGGCATAACTGCTCAGTATACTGGCCCTGGAAGGAAAGCTGGGATGCTAATTGCACACATTGCAATGGTCAACAAAGTCTATGGTTCCTTTTCACCATCACTATGAGAGCAGGGCTTTCTGCAGTAGTTCTGCAGTTCCGACAATGTAGTGAAGCACCCTGTACCTGCCTCTAGCTGAAAACACAGAAGGAGGCAGAAAATGCAAAAACACACTCTCAGGCCAGGCTGACTTTCCCAGAGTCACACCACATCTCTGAAGAGGAACAAAGCATGAAAGGACCTGATTTCAAAATGAAGCTGGTGGCCAGGCGTGGTGGTTCACGCCTGTAATCCCAGCACTTTGGGAGGCCAAAGCAGGCAGATCACCTGAGGTCAGTAATTCAAGACCAGCCTGGCCAATGTGGTGAAACCCTGTCTCTACTAAAAATACAAAAATTAGCTGGGCATGATGGTGGGTGCCTGTAATCCCAACTCTTCAGGAAGCTGAGACAAGAGAATCACTTGAACCCAGGAGGCTGAGATTGTACCACTGCATTCCAGCCTGGGTGACAGAGTAAAACTCAGTCTCAAAAAAAAAAAAAGAAAAAAAAAAAAACAAGAATAAAAAATAAAGCTGGCATGCAATGTGCAGCTGCCCAAGACCCCCCATGGAGCCTACAAAAGGCTCACGTGACTATGGGTTTGTCTGGCCCTTGTGAGAAGGGGTTTCTGGAGGTACAGACAGCAACAGCTCTTGGGTACATCAAACAGGGCCTCCTGCATACACCTTGGCTGTGTGTTTCATCAGATACACTTTAAAGTGGACAGAGGGTGGGTGGAAGAAGACTGAAGTCAATTGAGTGCATTCCATATGCCAGGAGGCTTACATCTGTCATTTTGCTGAATTATCTAATGCTGGATTAGGTAGGTGTTATTACTCTCTTTTTATGGATGAAGAAACTGAAGCTGAAGTTTTTAAAAACAACTTGCATAGGGCTTAACAACTGACAAGAAGCAGAGTCAGAATGTAAAGGAAGATCCATCTGATTCCAAAATACCTACTTTTCCCATAACTCTCCATAATCTTCCCCATCTTTGGGGTTTCACATTAAAATTAAAACCTCATGTGTTTTATAGACAAACTTTACACTTTCCTAAATTAAGGTTTAATAGAGAGACCCCCTCAAATCATTTTCAATTGACAAATATGTGAGGTGGTAGATACGTTAATTAGCTTGATTTAATCATTCCACAGTGTAAACACTTACCAAAACATCACATTGTAGCCATGGTATATAGTATTATTACTTGTCAATTAAAAATATAATAAAATTTTAAAATCATTTTCACAGAAAAAAAACTTGTGCAAACCCAACTTAATTAAAATCATTAATCCACCCTTTGCTCAAAAAAACAGCACACACTCTGCTACTTTCAGGCTCTGGCATTATTTATTTCCTGGGCATGTTCAGAATGGACAAATGACTGTGACATCTGGTGTACATGTCAAATGTAATTTCGCTGCAAATGGAAGAGGAAACTCTCTTTTGGAGATTATGGTGGCCCCAGTCTCACTTCTGCACAGGCTCAGGGCAGTTTAAGACCATTCACTGAGGCAGCCACAATGCCCCAAAATTATACGGAACAATTGTGCATTCAAATGCTGTCATTCACCATTTCAGAAGCCGAAATACAGCTATCTGTACAACTGTTTTCACAAAATGTAGAATCACAGCAAATGAACATTACTCCCTCCCTTCTGAAACACGTTGCTCAGACGTGTTCCCTTTGTTCACCAAGTTAATGAACTCTCCTCACTGCAGGTGAAGGACTAAAAAGAAAGAAAAAAATCTTTGATTAAGAAGAAAGAAGAGGAGTGACTTAATCATTACCCACCTACACTGGGAAGTCTGCATAGATGAGCTTTCTTTTAAGAAAGGGACTTCTTAATTGGCATCTGCCTTTTTTTCTTCTTGTATTTCTAATTTGACCTTCCCAAATGGCATGTGGATCTATAAGGAGATGAGGGGGGCGGTCTCAAAGAGAAGGAATTATTGCAAATTGAGGGAAGCCAATGGCCTCCAGAATCTTTGTTCTTTTATCATTTCTTCTGCAATTCATAGAAGTAGGATGAACAGGGCTGGCCTTGCTCGCTGAGCTGTTGCACAGAGTAAAGCCACCTGTAAAAACAAAGCAAGGCATCCACTCTCTAATATGCAAGGCAGTGTTCTTTATGGGTGATATAGTTTGGCTGTGTCCCCAACCAAATCTCAACTTTTATTGTAATAATCCCCATGTATCAAGGGTGGGGCCAGGTGGAGATAACCAAATCATGGGCATGGATTCCCCCATACTGTTCTCATGGTAGTGAATAAGTCTCATGAGATCTGATGGTTTTGTAAATGGGAGTTTTCCTGCACAATCTCTCTTGCCTGTCTCCATGTAAGATGTGACTTTACTTCTCCTTTGCTTTCTGCCATGATTGTGAGGTCTCCTCAGCCATGTGGAACTGTGAGTCCATTAAACCTCTTTCCTTTATAAATTACCCAGTCTCAGGTATGTCTTTATTAGTAGTGTGAAAATGGACTAATACAATGGGAGAGGAAAAGTCTATCATGCTGCCCTCACAATGTCTCTGGAGGTTTTTTTCCTTGTGGCTGGTTCATTCTGAATTCCTCTTGGCCACAGAATCAACCCTCAACTCCCTGCTACTGAAAAAACTGGTTTCAAAGGCTCCCTACACAGTGACTAGCACATCATAACCTCATTTCCTAGGACAATAGTTGTTGAGAGTGATCCAGCTTCTCAAATCTCCTGCTAAAACTCTCTCCTGAGGACTCCAGCCAAGAACTACGACTACCTCCTCCAGGTCCCCATATTGCTACCTGGCATATTGTTGACTCAGTATTAATGACAAAAATTAAAATGATGCTGACACTATCCAATAAAGGAACTAGACAGGGAAACCTCTGAATCCTCCTGATGCCTCAGCAAATACTAAGTTAAAGACAATCACTGGAAACTTAGGTCAGAAAACACATTATCAGCCCTGTATATGGCCATTAAGAATCTTAGCCAGATGGAAGGCAGAAAAAGCACAGCAGCAAAGCACCTCTTCCACTTTCTCAGCTACTTGGAACAGCAAAGCACTGTATATGTACTTACACAACAACCAACTGAAGTATATATTGTGCAAACAACCTGTGCCAGAGATTTCAGGTACCTATGATTAGCAACCAAGGGGAGTTGGCCCAGCTTTATAGATTTTCCTGTAATGAGATCATTACTTTATACACTTAGCCAGTTCTGCATGACAAGTTTCTTTATAATCCCTTTACGACTTTGTGGGGATTTTTTGTTTGCTTTTTGTTTTTGTTTCTGAGACAGGGTCTCACTCTGGCACCCAGGCTGGAGTGCAGTGGCATGATCTTGGCACACTGCAGCCTCGACCTCTAGGGCTCAAGCAGTAATCCTCCTACCTCAGCCTCCTGAGTAGCTGGGACTACAGGCACGTGCCACCATGCCCAGCTAATTTTTGTATTTTTGTTTTAGAGGTGGAGTTTCACCATGTTGTCCAGGCTGGTTTCAAAGTCCTGGGCTCAAGCAATCAACCCACCTTGGCTTCCCAAAGTGTTCAGATTACAGGCGTGAGCCACCACGTCTGGTGCCTTTATGACTTTCTACAAGTTCATGCAATGTAGGAGGCAAGGAGCATAAAGACATAAAACTTGGGCTCTATGTAATCCCAGCACACTGGGAGGCCAAGGCGAGTGGATCGTGAGGTCACGAGATCGAGACCATCCTGGCTAACATGGTGAAACCCCATCTCAACTAAAAATACAAAAAATTAGCCGGGCGTGGTGGCGGGTGCCTGTAGTCTCAGCTACTTGGGAGGCTGAGGCAGGAGAATGGCGTGAACCCGGTAGGCGGAGCTTGCAGTGAGCCGAGATCACGCCACTGCACTCCAGCCTGGGCGACAGAGCAAGACTCCTCCTCAAAAAAAAAGAAAAAAGAAAAAGAAAAAACTTGGACTCTGGGAGGACATGCCTAAGAACCAAAGAAAGCTCTCAGAACATGGGAGCTCTGGATTTAAATCTAGCTCCGGCCATGTAAGTTTGTCTCAAGTTGTAAACATCTGCCTCAGTTTTTCTCTCTGTGAATTGGAGAGAAGAGCACTACCATGTACCACAAGACTACTGAAAGGATGAGCATTTTAAGAGGTTAAAAACATGCTGCAGACATAAACTACACATGCAATTTACAAGGTTTCTTTATCTGAGAAACCCAAGGTACATCAAGTCCATTCACATCACTAATATATGCTGAGCATATGCTGTAAGTGGCCAGAAGGTAATATAGGTGCTGGTTGCAGCAATGGTCAGAACAGACAAAGTCCCTGTCCTTAAGGAGCTTACATTCAAGTCAGAGGAGATGGGAAACAATAGTTATATGATATGGGTAATACAATAATTTTTGGTGTGGATGAGTATGAAAGTTGTCAGAATCAAAATGAGGTCTCTAATGTTCAAAAAAAATGAAAGAAAAACCTGACAAATAGAGCCGAGGAAGGCCGTGAAGAGAGGTCTCACACTTGTATTCATGAAAACAAAAACCATCACAAAAGACGGCTCGTATGGTTTGCTTGTGTCCGCACCTAAATCTCATCTTGAATTGTAGCTCCCAAAATTCCCACGTGTCATGGGAGGGCCCTGGTGGGAGGTAATTGAATCATGGGGGTGGGTCTTTCCCATGTTGTTTTCATGACAGTGAATAAGTCTCATGAGATCTGATGGTTTTATAAAGGGGAGTTTGCCTACACAAACTCTCTTGCCTGCTGCCCTGTAAAATGCGGCTTTTCTCCTCCTTTGCCTTTCACCATGATTGTGAGTCCTCCCCAGCCATGTGGAACTGTGAGTCCATTAAACCTCTTTCCAGCCAGCCGTGACAGCTCACACCTGTAATCCCAGCACTTTGGGAGGCTGAGGCGGGCAAATCACCTGAGGTCAGGAGTTCAAGACAAGCCTGGCCAACATGGAGAAACCCTTCTCTACTAAAAATACAAAAAATTAGCTGGGCATGGTGGGTAGGTGCCTATAATCCCACCTACTGGGGAGGCTAAGGCAGGAGAATCACTTGAACCCAGGAGGCAGAGGTTGCAGATAGCGGATACCACGCCATTGCACTCCAGCCTAGGCAACAAGAGTGAAACTCCTTCTCAAAAAAAAAAAAAAAAACCTCTTTCCCTTAAAACTACCCAGTCTCAGGTATGTCTTTATTAGCAGTGTGAGAATAGACTAATACAACTGCAAAAACCACAACCTTGCCCAAAGGCCATCATCACCTTACACAAAAAAATACTTTTGCAAGGACATCTGCCCAGCACCTGCTTGTGTAACCTTGGGCTGGTGTCAGCCTTGTTACTGATCTGTGTAGCCAAGGATAATTATTTCAAAATAATTATGTAATCCTCCTCATTTTTCCTTTAAAAACTTTTGTCTCCCTTTATCTCCCTGAATACACACATAGTTTACTATCACACACATTTTACCATTGCAATGTTCTATTTCTAAATAAATACCTTTTCTTTTAGAAAACCTCTCTGTTATTTAGGTTGCATAAGTATGCTTAAAAAAAATAAGGAAGAGTAAGTTGCTGGAGAGTGATGAAGGGGGGAAAAAAAAGTCCTGCTATTTTAGGCAGGATGACCAGCTACAGTCTCTCTAATGAGTTCATTTGAGCAGAATCTGAATGAAGTGAGGAAGTGGGTGATGTGGATATTTGAGGATGAAGCAATCCAAGCATAGAGAAACGCAAAATGCAAAGGCTCACCCATCCCTCAGTATTCCAATCAGAAAAGGGACAAAGGTTTGCTTCCTCAAACAGAGGCTGAGGATGCTGAGGTCCAGAGAAAGGGGAGATGTGGGTAAATCCACACCATTTCACAGTCTGGATAGAAGCAAGGCAAAAAAAAAAAAAAAAAAAAAAAAAAAAATGCAGATCTGGCTGCAGTCCCACCTACTCTATCAGTGCTCTGGTTCTGAATGTTTGTGTGTCTCCAAAATTCTTATGTTGGAAATCTAACTGCCAAGGTAATGGTAATAGGAAGCAGGGTCTTTGGGAGGTAAGTAGGTCACAAGGGCTAGGCCCTCATAATGAGATTGCCAACCTTATAAATCAGGCCCCAGGGAGCTCCTACGCCCCTTCTGCCATGTGGGACACAGCAGGAGGACACCATCTGTGAATCCATCTACGGAACCCAATCTGCTGGCACCTTGATCTTGGACTTCCCAGCCTCCAGAACCATAAGAAATAAATTTTTGTTGTTTATAAGCCACCCAGTCCATGGTATTTTGTTACAGCTGCCTGAATGCACTGAGGCAGTCAGCTAGTGTTAAGAACTAAGCTATAGCAGCCTTCCTGTTTTCTCAGACCCACATTTCTCTGTGAAGATCCTGCTACTTTTGTCTATAAGATGGGGTTTGGATTCTGTGCATCTCTGAAAATGGCAGCAGGAAACTTTGAAAGTGGTCTTATTTATGCAAAGCAACACATTATCCGCCTACACTGTGCCTGTGAGTGGGCAGCCGGCAAAACAAAGCCGAGGCCCTGCGCTTTACACACAAAGTGCCCATTACCCTCCCACTAAATTTTTTTTTGGAAAGGCTTTAGCTAAATTACGAGCCACTTTACTGTCTGAGTACGCCTCATTGTAGTGTGTATATTATACTTAGCCATAAAATGTCTTAAGGTTTCTTGAGTTGGAAATAGGTATAACATTACAGTCCATTATTATTATAAATTTCTCTTCATTACTCTTTGTTATATTTCTTAGCTCTAACCAAAATAATTCTTACTCTGCTGACTGTTTACAACCTTCAACTGTAAAGTGGATGGTCCCAGAGTTCTTCCAGATCATCATTTACTGAGCTCTACCTACTCAGCTCTTTTAATCTTTCTTCATAAATCAGGTTGTCCTTCTCCATCGTTCTTGTTGCATTTCCCCTCACGCTCACCCCATTTGTCTGTACCTGGCTGGTAATTAGGTGCTCAGAGCTGAGCACAGCCTTCCAGGTGGGGTCTCAGCAGAGTCGTCTGTTTCTCCAAGTGTTGCTTAGTGGATCCATTTCCATTTCGTCCTGGGCCCCACATTTCACTCCAGACAGAGCTGAGCTGAGAGCACAAAGGAGAACAACACAGACATTACCCAGACCCAGAAAATGGGTCCTGGGAGGAAGATACAAAGCTGGGCCATGTTCTATTTAGGGCCCAGAAGCAGTCACAGGAAGAGATGCTATGAAGAGGGCAGGGATTAATTTTTTACTCCATCTTCAGTGACAATAAGAGAACAGGTGTTATGTGGCAGCAGAGACATTTTGTCTTAAATGTTATGAAAACCTGCATGGTGCTAAGCTTTCTAGGATTTCTTTCCTTCCAGAAGTCACTCAAAGCCTACTCTACAGTAAGGTGACAGACAAGGTGGAGCCTCCTACTCCAGGAGGATGCTGAAGGCACGACCCAGCAACTTGCTCTTTCCTGCCCACATTCCCTCACCTCTGACAGGCTCCTTCTCTCTCCCAAGTCACAGAAAGGGGCACTTGCCTACAGTCACCCGGAATTAATTCATTTTCTCATCAGCAGGTTTATGGAAGAGGAGAAAACCACAAAAGCAGATAGCTTGTATGGGTTCTTATGAATCAGCCACACCTCTCTGGCAATTCTGTTATGAGCTCAGTTTTTGCTCTTCTCGTATGCCTACTCCATCCTCGAACATAACATTCTCCTAAAGCAGGCATCTGACAGACACTTGGGAGATGGCCCCAAACAGTAGGTTCTCATGTTTTTAAGCCAGAAAGCCCTGGGCTGCTTGTCTGGCGCTTCCATCGGCTGGGTGATTTGGGGTGGGTAATTTAACCATTCTGGGCCTCAGTTTCCTCATATATATGATGTCTCATTGGGGCTTTTGTCCACTGTGAGTGAGAAGGCATAAGCAGAGCCCCTGGTACGTAACAGATATTTAGACAATGTTAATTTTTGTTTGGGGGGGGATGGAGTCTTGCTGTCTCACTCTGTTGCCCAGGTTGGAGTGCAGTGACGTGATCTTGGCTCACTGTAACCTCTAACTCCTTGGTTCAAGCAATTCTCCTGCCTCAACCTCCTGAGTTGCTGGGATTATGGGCACACTCCACCACGCCCAGCTAATTTTTGTATTTTTAGTAGAGATGGGGTTTCACTATGTTGGCCAGGGTGGTCCCGATCTCCTGACCTTGTGATCTGCTCGCCTTGGCCTCCCAAAGTGCTGGGATTACAGGCGTGAGCCACCGAACCCGGCCTAGACAATGTTATTTTTTCTCCCCTGGAGGCAAAAACCATAAAGATGGCTGGCTCTAGTAGACCACACAATCTCTCATGCTTACAAAATGTCTGTAATCATTTCTACTTAGGGAAAGTTAGCGTTTGGAGAGAAAAATTCAAATAATGCAATTTGTCTAATCCCTTAGCAAGACAGCATAGAAGTTCCTAACCTAGCTTTGATCTGCAATTTGGAGGAAGGAGTTTCCAAATACTTGAGGGATCGTTTCTTCCCCTTAATATGATGCTGGAATTTAACTCCCATTAACCATAACAGGCATAATGAGTCGGCAGCCATGGGAAAATACCCTCTAGTGCTTAATGAACACAAAATAAAACATTGCCTTTTATCTTCAACATCTACCAGGGTAATTTGAATAATGATATTCATATTCATGGTGCATACGACCCTTCCATCAGCTCAGCATTGTCACTAAGGCTCCCACGGAATGCCAATAAGTAAGCAGAGATCTTTCTGATGATGTGGTAGTATGGAAGACTCTGCTGCAGATGAATCATTGCATCTCAGCTCAATGAGGCAGATAAAAGGCAAAGGACATTGCACACTAGCTGCATCTTTCCATCTCAACCCATGGAATTGGGAGGCCTTGAAATGATAACCTCCAAGTCATTCACAAATCACCTTTAACAGAGCAGAGCTACTACCACCTGATGGATGACAACAGGGCAGTGGCAATAATGGAGACTGTGTTAGTCCATTCTTGCATTGCTATAAAGGAATACATGAGGCTGGGTAATTTATAAAGAAAAGACGTTTATGGCTGGGCACGGTGGCTCACGTCCATAATCCCAGCACTTTGGTAGGCTGAGGCAGGCAGATCACTTGATGTCAGGAGTTAGAGACCAGCCTGGCCAACGTGTTGAAACCCCTTGTCTACTAAAAATACAAAACATTAGCTGGGCGTGATGGCATATGCCTGTAAGTCCAGCTACTGGGGAGGCTGAAGCATGAGAATTGCTTGAACTCAGGAGGCAGAGGTTGCAGTAAGCTGAGATCATGCCACTGCACTCTAGCCTGGTTAACAAAATGACACTCTGTCTCAAAACAAAACAAAACAAAACAAAACAAAAAGAGGCTTAATTGGCTCAGTTCCGCAGGCTATACAAGAAGCATGGTGCTGGCATCTGCTTGGCTTCTGGTGAGGCCTCAGGGAATTTGTATTCATGGTGGAAGGTAAAGGCAGAGCAGGCATACACATAGTGAAAGCAGCAGCAAGAGAAGGGAAGGCTCTATACTCCTTTAATCAACAAGATCACACATGAACTCAGAGCGAGAACTCACTCATTATCCCAAGGACACCACCAAGCTATTCATGAGGGTTCTGGCTCCATGACCCAAACACCTCCCACCAGGCCCCACCGTCAACACTGGGAGTTACATTTCGACATGAGATTTGCAGAGGACAAACGTCCAAACCATATCAAAGACCTTTCCACCAAACACGAGGTTCTGCAATTTGCCCAACTGGGACTAGACAGGACAGACGTAGGAATTTGAAAAGGAGTGGGGATGTGCAGGAGGAGGTGGGTGGAAGGGTTCAGGCTGTATTATAGTATCAAATTGGACATGAAAAAATCTCTATAGGGAAGCCATCTCTATCTTTTGTTATATCTATGAGCTCCTTGAGGCAAAAGACTATGTCCTACGTATTACATATTTCTACTTCCACCTCTTAGCACAGAGCTTGGTGCATAGAGGGCTAACAATTTCAAAGCATTCATTATGCACCAGGCCCTGGGTTAAGCATTTTACATTACACAATCTTATTCATTTCTCACTATGAATCTATGAGGGAAGGAGGTAGTATTATTTCCTTTTTACAGATTAAGAACTTGAGTTTGGTTTAGAGAATTCTAAAAAATTGCCCAAGGTCTGCTAGTAAATGTTAGAACTGAGACTTGAACCAAGGTCTGTCTGGCGCCATAACCTACAATCTGATGTACCATAAAATGCTGACTTCACAGCACTGGCGTCAAGGGTGGGGTCAGCACAGGCAAAGGATGTGTGACTTTTCTTCATGAGTCTGTGGACATAGAGAGCAATACAATGATGAATTTAGCCTGGAGGACTTTGTGTGGTTTTCCAGCAGGGGTTGGAAAACTGCTTCTTTAAAAGGCCAGATAGCAAAGATTTTAGGCTTTCTCACAACTTCTCAACTCTGCTGCTGCAGCACAAAAGCCAGCCATAGAAAATATGTAAATCAATAGGCGTGCCTGGGGTCCGATAAAACTTTATTTACAAAAACAGACAGCGGATGCATTTGTGCTGTCTGTCTCCGTGGTTTTCCAGTCCCTGCTCTGTAGCATCTTGCCCACAAATATCAATGTCTACATTAAGTTGGGGAAGAGGTAGACCTCCAAAGCAGACAGTGTGTAATTTGCCACTCTGCCATCAGTCAGGGTCCCAAAAGGAAACATATGACATATTCAAAAGATTAATTAGACAAAGTTGTATGAAGGGGCTGGCTATGGAAATCTGCACAGGGTTAAGAATAAAGGACGGTTAAACCTCCAGAGTCTAGCAACAGTACAACCCTAGGCCTGAAGGAACAAAGAGAGGGAACCTGGCATGAGTTATATTAATGGGAGAGGATTTTCCTATCAGGAATTATGGTCCTATGTAGAAAGATGCTGCCATTGCCAGAACCATCGCCCATGGGGACAAGTAGCAGGGGGAAGACAGACCTTGAGTTCTCTCTCTTCCTGCCCTCTGATCTCTTGACTGGTACCTGGGTGGCATGTTCCGTAGAGATGGGACTCTCAGGGCTCAAAACAGGACAGAAGAGGGTGGAAAATGAATCTGGAGGGACAACGGAGAATAACCTGTATAGTTTTCTATGACAAAGTTAAGCATTGCTATTTTGTTGAGCTGCTGAATAGTTTTTATGAATCAACCAATGTTCTTCTGAACCTTCTTTTCACCACCTTTTTGGGCCAAGGAACTAAAGAAGGACCATTTTCTGGACAAACTAGTAGCAGCCCTTCAGGGAGTAGCTCTTTTCAGAGAACAACCTCACAGTTCTCTATCCAGTTTTGTTGGAAAGACTCATCATGCACAACTGCCCAACTGTCCCTCGTCCCATCTGCTGAGTGCAACTTTCAGCTATGCCAAACCAAGTAAAAACTGAACAATCAATACTGATTCAATGAATACTGACAGAGAGTTAATAGTTAAAATAATAATGTTAATAAAATAATGCTAATAAAAATGCTAATAAAAGTTAATAATGCTAATAAAACAATGTTGGAAAATCATCATCTCTCAATGTTGGGATGATGGGTAATTTTGATGTCTTTTCTTGATATTTTTAAGTATTTCCCTTTTATTCTGTGGTAAACAGCAGAAAACATCCAAAAATGTGAAGAAGAAGGAGAGGAGGAGAAGAGGTGGGGAGGGGAGAGACGAATGATCTAATAGCACACTCTGTTGTTCTAGTGGATGTCAATGTTTGCACCTCCAGGCTCTCCCAAGGATATCTTACTGCTGACCCACGTAGAGCCATTCATTCATTTAGCAAGTTTCTATTGAGCATACATTATGAACCAATATTATTCTAGGCACTAGGTTTCCAGTGCTGAAAAAATAGCTCAACCCCGGCTACATGGAGCCAACAGAGCAAGAAATAGATGTATAAGGCCCAGGGTCCTTGTTTACCCTCATGGCCTCTCCAACTGAGATATGCTGAATACCCAAGAGGATATGTGCTGTGAGAGAGGTAGGAAAAGGAAGCTGTAAGAACACAGAGAGGGGCTCCTAGCCCAGTCAGGATTCATGGAAAGGTTCTTGGAGGATGCAACGCCTGAACTTTTATTGGGAGATATGTAAAATTGATCCAGGAGGCAGGAGTAGAAAGGGAAGTCCAGGCAGAGGAAATAGCACAAGCAGATGCACAGAGGAACAAGAAATTTTAATCTATCAGTGTCAAAATTGATGCAAGAAGTGGAGGTAGACGGCTCCAGCGCAGCACCATCTGGTAGAACTTCCTGCAATGATGGCAACGTTCTGTAAATCAGCACTGCCAAAGGAGAAGGTGTGTAGAATGGACAAGTCTAGATATCTTTTTTTTTTTTTTTTTTTTTTGAGGCGGAGTCTCGCTCTGTCTCCCGACTGGAGTGCAGTGGCCAGATCTCAGCTCACTGCAAGCTCCGCCTCCCGGGTTTTACGCCATTCTCCTGCCTCAGCCTCCCGAGTAGCTGGGACTACAGGCACCCGCCACCTCGCCCGGCTAGTTTTTTTGTATTTTAGTAGAGACGGGGTTTCACCGTGTTAGCCAGGATGGTCTCGATCTCCTGACCTCGTGATCCGCCCGTCTCGGCCTCCCAAAGTGCTGGGATTACAGGCTTGAGCCACCGCGCCCGGCCACAAGTCTAGATATCTAATGTGCAACATGAGGACTATAGATAATAAAATTTACTGTATGTGAGATTCACGATAAATGAGTAGATTTTAGCTGCTGTTGCCCCAAAAACAAAAAAGCACAGGTAACTATCTGAGATAACGGGTATGTTAAGTTGCTTCACTATCACAACCTTTTAACTATCTAAATATGCCCCATAACATCATGTTTTATAACTTAAATCTACACAGTAAACACACTAATATGGTAGCCACTAGCCACGTGTGACCATTGAGTACTTGAAATGTGGCTAATTTGACTAAAAAAGTGAATTTTTCATTTTCTTTAACTTCACATTTTTTTAAAAATTTTTTAATTTTTTTTTTTTATACTTTAAGTTCTAGGG
This sequence comes from Rhinopithecus bieti, assembly GCF_001698545.2. NCBI lineage: Eukaryota > Metazoa > Chordata > Mammalia > Primates > Cercopithecidae > Rhinopithecus > Rhinopithecus bieti. Next base: position 201,972 of record NW_016815046.1, read on the forward strand.
TACATGTGCATAACGTGCAGGTTTGTTACATATGTATACTTGTGCCATGTTGGTGTGCTGCACCCATCAACTCGTCAGCACCCATCAATTCATCATTTATATCATGTATAACTCCC
>NW_016815046.1:205737-234185 GCF_001698545.2 Rhinopithecus bieti
GCTCTGCTGTTAGTCTGATGGGCTTCCCTTTGTGGGTAACCCGACCTTTCTCTCTGGCTGCCCTTAAGATTTTTTCCTTCATTTCAACTTTGGTGAATCTGGCAATTATGTGTCTTGGAGTTGCTCTTCTCGAGGAGTATCTTTGTGGTGTTCTCTGTATTTCCTGAATTTGAATGTTGGCCTGCCCTACTAGGTTGGGGAAGTTCTCCTGGATGATATCCTGAAGAGTGTTTTCCAACTTGGTTTCATTTTCCCCCTCACTTTCAGGCACCCCAATCAGACGTAGATTTGGTCTTTTTACATAATCCCATACTTCTTGCAGGCTTTGTTCATTTCTTTTCCTTCTTTTTTCTTTTGGTTTCTCTTCTCGCTTCATTTCATTCATTTGATCCTCAATCGCTGATACAACTTCACATATTTTAAATGTAAATAGTCGGATGGGGCTAGTAGCTACCAAACTGGATGATGCAATTTGAGAAGAAAAGGCTGGGGAAGAGACTTCACATCAAAAGGGTTGAGTATCGGATGCCGCACTTCCATTCAGAATTTGGCCTTGGATTCTCTGGACCATGGGAAGCCACTGAAGAGTGTGAGTCTGGAAGTGACAGTCAGATTTAGGTTTGTAGTGAATTGCAGCATCGTGGAAGATACACAAAGCACAGGGTGCTATCAAAGCTCATAAAAGGGAACCCTAACTCAAGATGAGCTTGGAAGACTTCCTGGAGGAGGAGGACACACCTGGGCAGAATTTGGAAAAATGAGCTGACATTTGTCAGGTGGCCCTACAGAGAGGGCATCGGATATAGAGACAAGAACAGGTGCAAAGCATCAAAGCAGGACCACGCGGCCATGCTCAGGGATGTCCACGTGCAGGAGGTGGCGGGCTGTGGAATGAGGCTGGGAAGTTAGGGTATGAAGGGCCCCGGACAGAAGTTTGGAATTTCTTTTTCTGTAAAGATATAAGAGATTCACGAAGGCTTTTAAACAGAAAAGTGTATCTTACGTGTGTGACTTTGGGTTAACTATCAACCTCTCTGAGTTTCTCTTTCATTTTTTTGAAAATTGCGAATTGTAGATGATGACACCTGCTTTGGGGATCTGTGTAAGGGCCAGTATGTTGCCTGCAGCAGAGTAACTGCAGGATAAAAGTTAGTTGCCTAGGGTTCTCCCAGCTGCCTTGTGAAAACTTAGCACCCTGCGGGCGGGCATGCAGACCCTTCCCTTTCCTAGCTGTCACCACTATAGGCTTGATGACTCCAACTTCCTTGAGACTCCATCTAAAACAAACAAACAAACAAATAAACAAACAAACTGCACTTGAACAAGACCCATTGCCACGTCATCGGAAACTTTGGGAGACATTCTTTCTAGGAAACAAGTTTTCCTTATGTTAGTGGGGTGGGCAGGAACATAAAGCCTTCTTTGCTTTGGCATTCCTCCGACCACTCCTCATTACCACTCACATAAGCCATCTGTCATGGTTGAAAAGTAAAAAGATATGAAGAATCTCGGATGAAATCTGACCCTGAACAAGCAGGCTTCCTGTATCCTGACCTTTGTGAGGTTATGTTGTGGACATTAGACTGGAGCTTGAAAAGCCTGTAATTCAGTTTTCTTCTCTACCCTGTTAGAACTTGTTGAAATACCATGAGGGCAAAATGGAAGGGAAACTACTTGCCACTAAAAGCTTTGGAGATGTAGACTTTAGCACTGCAAGAAAAATAAGCCTGGAAGAATGAAATCCCGGGACAAACTCACAGTGGAAAAGAGCATGGACCCCAAGTCAGACGCTGCGGTCCACATCCTGCTCGGCCACCAGCTGCCTAGAGCCTGTTCTTTAACCTCTCTGAACTCGATTTCCTTATCTGTGTCTGTAAAATGAAAATAAAATAATACACCTCTCCCATAGGGCTGTGGCAAAGTAATATATAAGATACTGTAATGAAAAACATCTGGTAAAATACCAGGCATGGGATTGCTGTTCAATATATGTCAGTTACCTTAAAGAACACTGACATACATAGTAAAGGCATTTGTTCATTTGACAAGTATATATTGAGTGCTACTATGTGCCAGGCACTGTTCTAGGTGCTGGAGATTCACACAAAGTCTCCGGCTTCCTGGAGTTTACTACTGAGTGGAAGAGACAGGCAATAAAAATGAAAATATAGAAAGATAATTGATATCTTGTTAAGTAATGGCAAAACAAAGAAAATAAAGCAGAGTAAGTTAAAACATAGTGTCAGGGGATGCTATTTTAGATAAGGTGGTCCAAAAAGATCTCTGTGAGAAAGTAACATATAAGTACAGAACTAAATGAAAGGAAGGAGAGAGCCATGGATACACCTCAGGAGAGAGTGTTCCAGGCTGAGGAAATGGCCCGGGCAGAGATGCTGGGGCAGGAATGAGCTCAGTATGCTGCAAGGGGCCCAGCATGGCTGGAGGGCAGATTGCACAGGCAAGAGTGGGCAGATGAGTAGGAGAAAGGTACCAGGGGCCAGGTCACAAACTGGAGTATTTTGAAAAGTCTTAGTGGTTTCATCTGTGTTTATCTTGCCTCTCTGATGAAACTGAAAGCCTCTAGGATCAGTGGAGTAGAGTAGTTATGACTATGGTTTTGAGAATCAGACAGATCTGGGTGTTAGCCAAACTCCCAACATAATAGCGCCTTGGAAAGGCTCTTAATTTCTCTAAGCCTCAATTTCCTCATCTATGAAATGAATATTATAATAGTGCCCATCTCACTATATTTTTATGAAGACTAAATGAGATAACTTGAATAAAATTCCTGGCATTGTGCAATTGCTCCATACATCAGATATTACTGAGGGCAAGGGGAACATGCTCTGAGCTTTTCTTTTGCCTATCAATAAATACACATTAATCTCTTACCATGTGCAAGCACTGTGATGGATAATCCCATACTTCCTAGTGTCGTGTTGGCCACATAACTAGGCTCTTCGCTAATTTTTTGTAGACTTACAAAATAGCAGTAACTTTTAAATCTAGCAATCAGCTGACTGACGACTCCATTCAGAATCCAAGAGCCAGGAGGAAAACAAAATATGTCTTGGAATTCCCAAAACACCTGTCAGAAAGATTAAGCACTAAAGCTACAAACTTGAATCATGGAGAGGCCTCCACTCCCTACTTGTTTTTAAACCCAATCTTAATAGCGCAGTTGGGTTTCTCAAGCTGCAGAGAGTTAGAGGGGGACAGCGGCCAAGGGCAACATGCTGAATTTAAAAGAGCAACAGTGTGAAGGAAGACAAAAATAAAAGCCATAAAAAGCAGAGAGAAAGACTCAAGGAATATAGGAATCTATTTATTCCTTTGTTCCTTCAATCATTCATTCACTCAACACGTATTTATGGGTGACTATTGTAGGCTAGGCACTATCCTGAGGAGCTGGGTACATAGAAGTGACAAGAACATATCCTTGCCTTCACAGAGGCACCCTGACTCATACACAAGGGTGTGGTGGGGGCAGACAAGCAAGAAATGATTTCGATACAATGTGTTAAGAGGCCAAGGGGGAGTACAGGACACTAGGGGCACTGGAGGAGCATTGATCAGTCTTAGGTATCAGACGACTTCCTGGAGGAAACGGGGTCTATTTCGTATGAGGGTTCTCAGACCATGGTTCACCCAGTGGCTCAGTGAGAATCAGCACATTGCAATAGGGGATGCTCAAAACCATGGCGTTGAGTGCACAAACGAGGATAGCCAACATTCAATGTATCATACTTGATAAAGCAGGGGATTGCATGAAGACCTCCATTCAAAATTACTTTAGTACAAAAAATTTCAGTTCTAAAGTCAATATGTTATCTGGAAGTTCTTGGTTAGTTGCAATGAGTTATTTCCTAATGATACTGGATCTGTGAGGAATTACCGTAGGCTGTACTTTTTAGACAATATATAAAGTATACTATAATAACATTTTATATTATACTTATGTATTAAACAAAATATCTGCTTTGGTGTTATCTGTATTTGGGGTTTGGATTTTTTTTAAAACTATCTGGTTATAGGGAGAAGATTTGGAAAGAAGAATCCTTAGCTACAGGAGTTCTTTGAAAGCTTGTACTATCAATGCTACGGTTACAAATCTAAAGTGTGTCAGTCCATTAACCTAAGTTTCATAGCCAAGCAAGGGCCAGTTGTCCATGTATTTAGTTTACTCAAAAATACGTACCATGATATTCAATGCAGTGCTGGCTGTTACAGCAAAAGATGGGAACGAACCTAAAGATCCAATAACAGAACCAGTTAAATAAAAGATGGTATAATCATAAGTGGAGTATTATACAGTCATTAAAAAGAACAACACACTACTAATATAAGTATTCTCCAACATCTATTTTTAAGGAAAAAAACAGCATGTGAGTGAAAAAAACTACATATTTTGTAGAAAATGGAAGAATGTACAAAACACTGGTGACACTGGTTGCTTCAAAGTGGGAGCAGTGGGTTACTGGGGCTCAGGAGAGGGAAGGAAAATTATTTTACACTAGTATCCTCTAGGCTTTTTGAATTTTGTACCATGTAACCAATCCCAAAAGTAACATATCGGGGTAAGCTGGTGGAGTGACTGAGCTGGTGTCAAATGAGGGTGTTAAAGACCTGGCTCATCCTTTTCCTGGCCCTGTCACTTAGGACAGGATCGGGGGCATAAGCCAGCAGCCTAGAGAAGAAATCTGGCTCAAAGATTGGTGTATGCCATGTCTTAACAATGTGAATTTGAAGGACTTCAAGAGGCATTTCTCCAAAGAAGATATACAAATATACAAATGACCAATACACACATGGAAAGTTGCTCAACATCACTAATTGTTAGGGAAATGCAAATCAAAACCAGAATGAGATATACCACCTCGCACTCACTAGAATGGTCACTATACAAAAAACAGAACATAGTGAGTACTAGCAAGGAAATGGAGAAATTGGAACCCTGTGCAGTGTTGGTAGAAATATAAAATGGTGCAGCCACTGTGGAAAACAGTATGGAGGTTCCTCAAAAAATTAAATGTGAAACTATCATATGATCCAGGAATTTCACTTCTAGGTCTATTCTCAAAATAACTGAAAGGGTTTCAAAGAGACATTTGTACCCCTGTGTTCATAGCAGCATTATTCACAATAGCTAAAAGGTAGAGCAACCCAAGGGTCTGTGGATGATGAATGGTTAGACAAAATGTGTGGTATGCATAGAGTGGAATATTATTTAGTCTTAAAAAGGAAGGAGAGTCTAACATATGCTATCACATGGATGAATCTTGAGGATATTATGCTAAATGAAATAAGTCACTAAAAGACAGATACTGTATAATTTCACTTATATGATGTACCTAGAGGAGTCAGATTCAGAGGTAGAAAGTAGAATGGAGATTTCCAGGGGCTGGTGGGAGGCAGGAATGGGGAGTTATTGTAGAATGGGTGTAGAGTTTCAGTTTTGAAAGATGAGTTCTGGAGCTGGATGGTGGGAATGGCAGCCCAACAGTATGAGTGTATTTAATACCACGGAACCTTACACTCTAAAATGGTTAAGATGGTCAGGCAGGTAAGGTAAAGTGGGTAAAACTGATTTCTAAGGTAAATGTGTGAAACTGGCCATAAATCACAGTTTTGTTGGGGAATTAAAAAGTGTAAGCTTTTTAATTTATTTGAATTTTATTTATTTATTTTTTTATTTATTTATTTGAATTTTTTAATTTATTTGAATTTATTTGAATTGACTGAATATATTTGAATTCATATTTTCAACATTATTTTTCACTGTGGTAACATGCACATAACATTTCATTATCCAGTCATCTGTTGATGGATACTTACATTGATTCCATGTTTCTACTATTGTGACTAGTGCTGCAATAAGCATACTAGTGCAGGTATCTTTTTGATATAATTATATATTTTCTCTGGGGTAGATAGCCAGTAGTGGAATTGCTTCAAGAAATCTGTATACTGTTTTTAATAATAGGGATTATACTAATTTGCATTCCCACCAGCAGTATATAAGTGTTCCCTTTTCTCTGCATCCTCACCAACATCTGTTGTTTGTTGATTTTTCAGTAATAGTCATTCTGACTAGTGTAATGGTGTGAGTAGTGATATTAAGCATTTTTTTCACATGCTTATCGGCTGCTTGCATGTCATCTTTTGAAAAATGTCTGTTTATGTCTTCTGTCTACTTTTTAATATTTTTTTTCTTGTTGAGTTGTTTGAGTTCCTTGCAAATTTTCTTCAGGTAATTATTCGTATTTACTTTCTCTCATAGCAGGCACCATTTTCAAACCCTCACCTGTTTTCTTTATGAGTCCCTTAAAAAGTAACTGGTTTTTTGAAAGGTCCTCTTCCTTCCTCTTCTTCCTTCCTTCCTTCCTTCCTTCCTTCCTTCCTTCCTTCCTTCCTTCCTTCCTTCCTTCCTGCCCTTTCTTTCTTTCTTTCTTTCTTTCTTTCTTTCTTCTTTCTTTCCTATTTCTTTCTCTCTTCTTCCTTCCTTCCTTCCCTCCCTCCCTCCTTCCTTCCCTTTCTTTCTTTCTCTTTCTTTTCTTTCTTCCTTCCCTCCTTCCTTCCTTCCTTCCTTCCTTCCTTCCTTCCTTCCTTCCTTTCTTTTCTTTCTTTCTTTCCTTCTTTCTTTCTTTTTTCTTTTCTATTTCTTTCTTTCTCTCTCTCTCTCTTTCCTTCCCTTCCTCCCTCCCTCCCTCCCTCCCTCCCTCCTTCCTTCCTTCCTTCCCTCCAGCTGTTACTTACTGAGCACCTACTATAAGCCAGATGTCATCCAGATGTGGAGGATACTGTGGCTAACAAGACAAAGCGTTTGTCCTTGGGCCACTAATATTCTGGTCAAGAAGGTTTTCTTTCTAGCCAAAACGTCATGCTCCCAAATTACAGTAATCTGAAAAAATATATCTTCAAATAATGCCCTTGAAAATGTTAGAGTTCATAAGTCTATTAATATACCAGGGCATTGCTTGAATCTGACCTATGAAACAAACAACAAGAATATTTTGACTCTATGAATAATATCTTAAGTATATTTATAGTGCACAGCTCTAAATATCTCAAGATATACATAATGCAGAGATGAGAAAATAATCTTCATAAGATAGATATGGAAAAGAGGTTTTAAAAATTCAAATGACAGATCTCTGTAGGACTGGCAATTTGAGCCTTATCAGGCAGTATTCCATCAGAGTTATATTATTTAATTTTTTCTCAACAAGCTGTGTAAGTGAATTTTACAAATGATTCAAAATATGTCTCACTGTCTAGAACTAGATACAAAAAAAACGGCTTTTACAACAAGCTTGACAGCTTTTCCCACTGCCAACACTAGGTCAAAGATGATGAACATTCCTAAAACGATAGATCCTTCTTTATAAAGTAAGAGGACTGTGAAGAGGTTTAAACATGTTGAGCCCAGCTGGTGTCTAAGAAGTTGCTACTCATTCAAAAACGTTAGAATTCTGAACTCAGGGTAATAAAAGAAGAAAAAAAAAAGGTCTATGAGATGAAATCATAGCTATACTTCATAACTTTGGTTTTATGATAAAGCAAAATGTCAAAGTTGACATGACCCCTAAAAAACTCCTGGATGTTCTAGTTGTCAATTTATGGCCTCTCTGCTCAAAATACACCCTTTATGGCCTTGTTTGAGATGCTGGAGCTGGACCCTGTGGACGTTTCTCCTCTGACAGGTGGCACAGTGTGGAGCTTTGTCACAGAGGGGGCTGCAGGGACACTGAGGGAGGAGGCGGCTTTTCTTCCTGGCTCTGGTGTGCTTTCCTCTGTGTTGTTCAGGCAGTGCTCAGCCAGCATGTAGGACACCCTGGTGCATTTACCCTGGTGAGTTCAGCAGTACCCTCACAGCTGGTATCCAGAAAATTCTGTCAGAGTCCCACCCAGCTTCCTAGCAAGTACGGAAGTTCCACCAGCAGCTTCTCAATGAGCTGGCCAGTGCCCCACCTGGACCCCAGAGGGTGACCATCAGTGAGTTTCATCAGCACCTCACTGAACGTCTCTGCTAGCCAGAGGACTACAGCCCTACCCCCTTCAATGAGGGCTGAATCTTCATTTGGGGAGGAGGGGAGAGGATCTTTTTCCAAATATGTTCTTTTCTTGGATAGTCTGACTCAGTCTTACATAGTGGCTACCCCTTGTATCTGCTCTTCCTATAATCTAGGGAGATCTTTTAATCCTTTATAGTAGTTAATCTTCTAGTTAATACTATTAGTTAATAATTCTTTATATTAAACTTTCTTTGTCCAAATTACTGTATAATTTCTCTCTCCTGACTGGACCTTGATTGATATGCTGATATCCAGCAGAAATGTACAAAAGATACGTACAAGATATTTCATAGTAGCACTATTAATAATAGCCAAATTGTCCATCACCAGAGAACAAATAAATTGTAGTATATTCATACAAGGAAATGTTACACAGCCATAAGAATAAATGAGCTACAAATACACACAGCAACATAGCTGAACTGACAACATAATGTTGAGCAAAAAAAGCAGAAACAAAAGAAATATACTGCATGATTCCATTTATGTAAAGTGCAAAAGCAGACCAAACTTATCTTTGGTGCTAGAAAGTCAGAATAGTGCCTGCCCTTTGTGGGGGTTAGAGATTGGAATGGGGCACAGGTGCTGCTGGAATACTAGTACTCGTTTATTTCTGAACCTGACTATTGGTTATACACCACTGTTTATGCAAATTCACTGAGCAGTACATTTTGATGTTTACATTTTAAAATTAGTCAAGCTGAAAATATCATATATTCATGAGGTGTGAATTATTTGACTACGTCAAGCTGATTCATTCATTCATTGAATAGAAAGTATATGCACATATTGTATACCAGTCACCATGTAAGATGCTGAGGATCTAGAGATAAATTAGTTATTTGTGGATTCTGTTCATCAAAGGCTTAGTCTAGAGGGGGAGACCAACATGAAAACAGGTCACTACAGTGCAACATGATTAATGGATTAGTGGGGGTATGGAGGAGTGCTGGAGTTATAGAGAAGGGAGCCATGAATGGTTCATTGAAAAGCAGCCAGGAGCAGTAGCTCATCCCTGTAATCCCTGCATTTTGGGAGGCTGAGGCAGGTGGATCACCTGAGGTCAGGAGTTTGAAATCAGCCTGACCAACATGGTGAAACCCCTTATCTACTAAAAATACTGTATATATATTTATACATATATTTATATCTGCCAGACATGCTGGCAGGCACCTGTAATCCCAGCTACTCGGGAGGCCAAGGCAGGAGAATGGCTTGAACTCTGGAGGCAGAGGTTGCAGTGAGCCAAGATCGCACCATTGCACTCCAGCCTGGACAACAAGAGCAAAACCCCCCCTCCAAAACCAAAAAAAGAGAGGAAAGAAAAGCTACACACAGAAAAGTGACATCTTAGTATGGCACCTTCCTCCTGCACAACGTAGAGGTATCTACTCACTCTACTGTCCTCTCTGGCCACTGTAAAAGGATGAACGGCAGTTGGCTAAAGAGAAAAGGATAGTCCAAGCAGACAGAACAGCATATGCACAGGTAGCAATTTTGAAAGTTACTGTAAACTCAGAGAAGAGAGTGAGCTTATGGGAGTGGAACCCAGGTAGCTCTAGAGAGAATGACACAAGATAAAACCAAAGAGGTAAACTGAGGCTTGACTGTGATGTTTATATGCCTTCTACTAAGTGTGATTTTTACGCAAGGAATCAAGGAACACTGTGTATAGCTAGACTTCAAAGACATTCCTCCCACACAGACGCAACTGATGATTTTGTTACTTTTCTCCCACAGTGAATCAAGCTTGGTCCTACAAAATCAATGGGGCGTGGCACAAGTGGCACTGTGTGACTTCAGAGGTCACCACGGCTTCCGCCTTAATATCTTGGAATGTTTGTTCTAGGTGAAATAAGTTACCATTTAAGAATTCCAACTATCTTGAATCCACCATGTTGTGAGCAAGCACAGCCTAAGAGACACCATGTTAAGAGACTTGCTCCTGCCATCACGGGGATGAACCCCTTCAAGCCTTCAGTGAACTCCAGCCCCAGCCCACATCTGACTGCAACTGCATGAGAATCCAAACAGAGGACAGAGTAGCTGTGTGCTGGGCACGGTCAACACACAGAACCTGAGTGAGAAATACAGTGTTTGGGTTTTTCTGTTTGTTTGTTTTGCTTTGAATCACTACAGTTTGGGGTGGTTTGTTATGTTGTACTACACACTTGGAACGGACATCTTGGAATAGCAATGGGACGTGAAGATTTGGGGTTTTTGGAATCAGCCTGGAGGCAGCAGGAAGGATGGGTTAAAGAACACAGAGGCTGAAGGTATCAAGATGTTAGGAGGCCTTTACAGGAGGAGAAGTGGGTGTCAATGGGAATGGAGAAGAAAGGCTGGAATCTAGAGATACTTGTAAGGTGGAACCAACGGGATATAAAGAGCAAATAAATGTGCCGTGGAAAAAAGAGGAAGACCTAAATCTTTCAGGTTTTTCCCAAAGAGAAGAAGTAGAGTACAATGTTCTTAATAGAAATAACGTCCTGTTAGGGAGGGTAGGTAATGAAATGTGTATGCCCTGATGGTGAGGGGTTTACTGGGAAATATTAGTGAACATTCCAAAGATGTTGGAAATTTTGGTTGAGGACACAAAGAAGATGGAGGCTGTCCATAGACATACACATAGGATCACTGTTCCGTATGGCAATGGTGGAAGTTCCACAGGTGAAATTGCCAAGAGAACTTGTGCAGGGCAATAAGAGGAGGGAATAAATGATGGAACTCTGAAAGGAGAACCCAGCGGTCAGAGGAGGAGAGCCCATTAAGGAAATGGCAAGGGTAAGTCAGAGAAGTCAAAAGAGAAACAGGAGACTCATGTCTTATAAACGGAGGGACAAGAGAATGTCCAGAAATAATGGGTTTTCATTGTAAAAAGCCACTGCCAGGTCAAGTAAGGTGAGACTGTGGTATATGGTTTTGACAATTAAAAAGTCATTACGGCTCTAAACAGGACTACTTTTAATATCCTGACATTGATCAGAGTAGTTTAAGAAGCTGATGGGAGGTTTAACAAGTAAAGACTATGAATATAGATTACTCTTTCAAGTTAGTTGATGGTAAAATGAGGGAGGAAGAAAGATAAGTTAGTTTCTTTGAGCATGATTTTGGTCTGAGGACCGGTTTGCTAGCAAAAGTTCTCTGAGCGAATCAGAGGGGAGGATAGAGAGGTCTTCAGAGTTAACGATTTTATAGGCTTCTGCTCTCCAACTGCGGTCAACAGGTCAGTAGCATCAGCATCACCCGGGAGCTTCTCAGAAATGCAGAATCTCAGGCCACGCTGCAGGCCTAGTGAATCAGAATCTGCATTTTAATAAGATTCCCAGGTGATTAACATGCACATTAAATTAATACTCACTGCAGTAGGTCAAGACAGAAATGTGGAGGAAGGAAGGAAGATACAGAACTCGTGCAGGTACTCCAGTACTCAGGCCATTTTTTCTTGTTCAATCACTTAGGCATGCTTTGGTTTTTATCTGAGATGTAATGAGAAATGTTTAGAACATCCTTTAAGGGCTTCCAAATTCTTGGCATATATGGAAAATGAAGGTCTGTGTGAAGAGAAATCTCCTCTAATGAAATCCAGATGAAAATCCAGATCAGCCTTCCTCTTGGTAGGATTATCTATAGTGGAGGTGGAGATAGTATCATTGCTTCAGCCTCACTCCCAGATAGTCTGCTTTATTTGGTCTGAAGTAGAACTGGCACTACTATATACCTGTATATATACCAGTTATAGATGTATGTGTGTGTGTGTATATATATATATATGAATATAACTGGCATATACACGTGTGTGTGTATATATATATAATTGGTGTGTGTATATATATGTGTGTGTATGTGTGTGCATGTGTGCATGTGTGTGTGTGTGTGTGTGTATATATATATATATATCTTGTGTGACTCTATTATGCTGCCAGGATTGAGAACCACTGAGAATTCAAGTAAAGCAGTGGCTCTCAACCACATCTGTACATTGGAATCACTTGGAGAGCTTTAAAGATGACTGATAGCCGAGTCCCACCCCCAGCGATTCTGATTTAATTAGACTGAGGTGCAGTCTTAAAGATGATCCATTGCTATTATCCTTAATCCTAGCTCTTTAAGGTACTCCCTTCCTTTACCTCAGTGGTTCTCAAACTTAGCTGGCCCCGCTCAGGCCACAGTCAAATCACCTGGGGGCTTTGAAAACTGCCAATGTCCAGGCACTTCTACCAGCAAAAATGCCTGTATCAGCAATCAGATCTTAATGGTGAAAAGAAGGCACACTTCCTTCTTCTTACAGGGGTATTCTCATAGCACTTACAATCTGAGCCATTCGACTTGACTCTTATTTACTCAATCAACAAGTGTTTGTTAAGCACATATTATGTACATAAGCTAGTGCCCCACTGCTCTGTATTTGTAAAATAGGTATGCACACTTTACCCAGCAAGACTAGTTTTTGATGGAACCATGTTTACACTTCCTTTCTGCTTCCCAGTATCTACTATAAAAGGTTAGCATTACTGCTCAGTATTTTACCACAACAAATATTTTCGTTGAATAGAATCCAACAGCAATAGCAAAGTATACGGTACAAAGCTAGGTAGGATCTTGGAGCGTTATATTGTTTTTGCTATTTCCTGTGAGACATGAACACTCTGAAGTCTTTCTCGAGATCTACAGCATAGTTTGGAATGCTTTTTTCCCCCGTGGCTGGGAGATCACACTGGAATCATCTGAGGTACTCGTTATCAAGTGCAGATTACTGGGTCTCACTTTAGACTTACCAAGTCAAAATCCTTGTGTATGGGCTCTAGAAACCTGTATTTTTAACAAGCACTCCACTAATTCTAATGCATTCTAGAATTTGAGAACTGCTGCCTTAAAAAGGTGAGTAGGAAGAAGAACTAACATGAATAGAATGCCTGCTACCTGTGAAATTCAGTATTTAATGAGCACCCGTCTTGAGTCTGAACAGTGCTGGCACATTACAACAATGAATGAAAGAAAGTCCTGGGGTACATGTTCTGGGGGCACTGTGTCTCGGATGAAAAAAAATGAAAATTAAAAAAAAAAAAAGGAAGGAAGGGAAGGAAGAAAGGAAGCTAGGAAGGAAGGTTTGTTCTTAGAGAGAGAAAGCGAAGAAAAGAAAGAGTCCTCACCATAGAGTTGCTAATAAAGTTGCTAACAGAGTCAGTTAGTGCGCTGGGTGCCTCATTAAGAATGATAATATAAAAGCAATACACTTAATATGTTAGGCTTTTCAGAGATCATATATTTTAATTCTCACAAATTAAATGAGATAGGCATTCTTGATCCCCTCTTTACCAAAGGTGAGATTGAGGCTCAGAGAAGTTGCCGGAGACAGCAGCGCTGATGAGCCAAGATTCAACCTGAGAACCTCTGAGTCCCACTATTCTTTACTAGAGGTAGAGAGGTAAGTTCAGATGAATTTCTACTTCCACTTAGTTCAGGAAGCAGAGTTGTTTCAGATGCTAGAAGGTATCTACAACAAGCAATCACAGCTCTGTAGTTTTAGTACCGCCGCTGCCAGCAAGTTTGTTGTCACCCTGTCGGCCGAGTTACTTTCTGCGCTCTGGGCGTTCCCGCAAGAAACACTGTCAGCTTTGGGACTTCATTTCCCAGCAAGCCCCGCGGCCGCCTATCGCGCGAGGGATGCGGGTACCTCGTCCCCCTGTCTTCTCTGGCGGAGCTGCCTGGCGGAAGCGGGAACGGCGCAGCCTGACGTAAAGGTGCACGGCATACTGGGACATGTAGTCTGGCTGGGGCTCGGACGCCCCCTCGGATGAATGGGACCGAGGCTGACTGCGAACTACAGCTCCTTGGTGGCAGCGTCGGTGTTGACCGCGGGGGAAGGGGAGACCCGGCGGCCCCGGGTGAGAGCGGCTCTCCAGGACCGTGCGATGTGCTGCGCTGTGGCGAGGCAGGAGGCCGGCTTCCTGGGGTAGCGGTATAAGCGGGCGCTTACTCTGTGCGCTCGCTCCCCCAACCCTGCACCGGCAATGCGCCCGGCCTTGGCGGTGGGCCTGGTGTTCGCAGGCTGCTGCAGTAACGTGATCTTCCTAGAGCTCCTGGCCCGGTGAGTGACCCGCTCGTGCCGCACCCGGTCTCCCGGGCGGGGCGGAGGAAGCCGGAGGAGAGGTCCCCCGGGACGCGCCCACGCCCTGGCCCCACCCCGCCGCCCACGGAGCCCGGGGCAGGACGGCCTGAACCCCCCAACAATCCGTCCTGTCTGGGCAGCCTGGGACCCCGCAGCCCCCGCTGCGCTGCTTCCCGGAACTGCGCACCGGCCGCAGTCCCGCCTAACAGTTTCAAAGCATTCCTGCGAGGGGAACACTCAAGGTGTTGCTGTCGTCACCCCTTTTCCACATTCGGGGGGCACTGATTGAAGCCTGAAGAGTTTTTCACATAACCGGTCCAAGGTCGGCGCAGAGCTAGTGTCAGAACCAAGGTTCCTTCACCAAACCACTCTCTCTTCCTTCCCATCCAACTCCAGCTCTTTTTTCGATCCTGTTAAATGGCACAGGCTGGACTTGAGCAGAGGTTTTTGACGTATAAAGCAGTCTTTGTACATGCTGCAAAGAAAGTTTTACTTTTATTACGGCGTCCTGCAAAGCATTTGCTTTACTGACCTTGGAGATGGTTATGAGTGCATACATAAATGATGCGGTAGAACAGATTTTTATGTAGAAGATCAGTCCACGTGACCCGAGAGTGCTCTTTGAGGTGGCTTGCAAAAAGAAAAAAGAAAATTATGTAGAAGATCGGTCCAAGTGACCCGAGAGGGCTCTTTGAGGTCGCTTTGAATGTGCAAAGTTCAGTGGATAGAAGCTATTAGAGAAGAGACAACAGGTGGTGTGGAAAAGGTTCCAGGACTAAAAAGCTGTGTTGTGAAATTTCATTCTTGGCTCCGTCATCCACTGGCTGTGTAGCCCTTCAAGTCACTTAGCCTCTCTGGGCCTCCTTTTCCTGGCAGTAAAACAATACCTATAGTGTTTTCTAGCTCGTGTTTCTGAATCTATACATTACAAGTTGAGTATCCTTCATTTGAAATGCTTGGAAACGGGTGTTTTGTATTTTGTATTTTTTTTTTTTTCTTGGATTTGGGAATATTTGCATATACATAATGAGATATTTTAGGGATGGTACCCAAATCTAAACACAAATTCATCTGTGTTTCTTATACACCTTATACACATAACCTTAGCTTGAAGGTACTTGTATACAATATTTTTAATAATTTGTGCATGAATTAAAGTTTGTATACACTGACCTATCAGAAAGCAAAGGTGTCAGGTGTGGAATTTTTCACTTGTAATATCATATCAGTGCTCAAAAAGTTTCAGATTTTTTAGAGCATTTCAGAGTTCAGATTTTCAGATGAAAGATACTCAACTTGTATCTCTGTTGATCATCCGAACAATCCTGTGCAGAAGATAGGTCAAGAATTATAAACTGTTTTACTGAAGTGGAAATGGTCCAAAGAAATTAGGTGACCTTTCACTGCTTGTAAGTGGCAGAGCCAGAAATGGGAGCCAAGATATCTAAGCTCCTAGTCCAATACCTTTTTCAACCTCCCTGCCGGTTTTGAACTTGAGCAGCCCATAGATTTTGGTTATCCAGTTCTTCATGTGGTGCCTACTAGAAGTTTATTTTATTGGATATCATTGATTAAGTCATTCCAAAGCAACCAGTTTATTTAAGGTAAACTCTGTATGGGGTTAAGTTTTGCTGTTACAGAGCTTGAAATTTTGTTATACAGAAAGTGTTGATAAAGGTCTCTTATTTGACTTGGGTGAGGGTCTTTTATTTGACTTGGGTGAGGGTGGTGAGGGATGTAAAAATGACAAAAAAAAATTGTATCCAACTGTAAGTCTGATACACTTTTAAAGGAAGGCCACTTTGGCAGCAGTTGATGTGAAAATATAAAAAAGTCGGGCAGGCACGGTGGTTCACACCTTTTATCCTAGCACTTTGGGAGGCCAGAGTGGGTGGATCACGAGGTCAGGGGTTCAAGACCAGCCTGGCCAACATGGTGAGACCCCTGTGTCTACTAAAAATATAAAAATTAGCTGGGCTTGGTGGCAGACACCTGTAATCCCAGCTACTCAGGAGGCTGAGGCAGGAGAATCCTTAGAACCTGGGAGGCAGAGGTTGCAGTGAGCCAAGATAGCACCATTGCACTCCAGCCTGGGCAACCATGCGAGACTATGTCTCAAAAAATAAAAAAAGAAAATATCAAGAAGTGACTTCATCAGGCCAGCCATGGAAATGAAAGTCAGGGAATAATGGTAATATTTGTGTTGAATATGCCATTAAATTGAATCTTGCCAAAGGTTGTATGACATGAGAATATGCAAGCAACTAAATCCCCTCTTTACTACTTTTTGAGCCCCTGACTGAATTACTTGATCTCCCTGAGTCTGACCCAACTGTAAAAGGGGGTGATGGTGATGATGGTTCTTCCAGCTTCACAGAGTTTTGAAGGATGAAGGGAGATGTGCATGTAAAGCCTAAAGCACACTTGTAGGGCTTCCCATTCTTTCCAACACCTTGGTTTCAATACAGATATATTTCTTTTATGAGATGGTCCTGCAAAGTCCTGGACAAATCTGATTTTACAAAATATTTTCATGCATTATAGGAGCTTCTATTTAAAATATTTTGAATAATTTGTAAATAAATCACTTCTTTTTTTTTTGGTAAATCTGCATTTTTTGCATTAAACAGTGGTATTTCATAAAGTGGCGAGGAGGTGCATTTATTAAAATAATCAATGGTGCACCAGACTGAATAGAGCCCTTTCCTAATTTGCTTAGACAAGTCTCCACTTCTTGTGTTACAGATCAATAAAATAAGAGCTAGTGAACCAGATGGCCTTAAGGTTCTTTCTAGATATGGCTTCGGAATTTGTGACTTTATCTTGGGACATCACAGTGGAAGGCCCATAAATTTTTATAGCGTAGGAACTGTGCTTTTTATATTGGCTGGCTTGGAGCCATTAGGTGCCCTAATAAGTAGCAAGTACCATACTAAATATAAATGCTAAGTGACTTGCAGGAAGAAGAGGACATTTTTAACCATTTTCCCTAAATTGGAAAACAAATGTAGGCTTTTCTTTCTGATTTTTATACCTACAATTGGGACCAATATTAAAACACAATGCAGTGGACGGAGCAGATAGGTAGTAAGGGACGAGTGCCTTGATATTCCTCCTTAGGGAGCTTACATTCTACCTTGGAAACAAGATATACACACACCAGCTAACTAGGCAAGATATTACATGCCTTACATCAGGAAAACAATCTGAAAGGTTTTTTTCCCCTTTTTATTTTTCATTCAAGTGCCTGATCTTGAATTAAATCGTTTCCTAAATTCAGCAAAAGAAATGCAAAAGGCATAAACTATCTGCCCAATTCATTCTCTTCAAAGTTGCATCCTTTTTTAAATAAAAGTTTGAATTTTTGCCAAGAGAATTCAAAGTAAGAGAAACTGTTTGCAGTTAGTGATTACAATTCCTGAGGAATCGAGCTCAAGAAAACAAGATGAAGGGATCCAAGTTTTTACTCTGCAGTTTTAAAATGAATTATTCAAGTTAAAATAAATAATTCCATTGGTAGCTATACAACAGTGTGTTTCAAAAAGGCTTCATAAGTTGAGTTTTCAAAATTATTTGAGCAGATTAGGGAGATTTGTAAATTCTATAGAAATAGAAACAAAAAGTAAATTGGGGTTGTTGCTGGACTGGGAAAAGCGAAAAATGGAAAGTGACTCAAAATGGGAGTAGAATATCTCTTGGGAGTGTCCTAACATTAGTGGCAATTATTGCACAACTAAAAACCCATACCAAACCCCACTGAATTGTAATAATCATAATGCTAAGGGTAACCGCAAATGCCATTTCTTTGCCACTGACCCCGGGGATTCTTACCTAACGCAGTGCAATGGGACCCTCAGCGTCTTTAGCAATGGAATGAAATGGGCATATCAATACCCACCTCCATAAAATAAAAAGTACTAGGATGTCCTTTTAAAAAATCCTATAGAGAATACACATGTAAAGTGAATCGTTTTTTAAATCTCTTTTTATCTCTCGTAGAAATTATAAGATTCTAGATCACATTGGAACCCTCCCATTCATTCTCTTGCTTGAGCGAAGGTGGGTCACTGACCCGAAAGGGAGAGCAGAAAGGTAAAGGGGCATGGTCTGTCCCCTCACCATCCCTGCTAAGGCACTGGCTTCTGACAGCCTCCTCCTTCATGTCTGGCTCCCTCATATTGTCATCTTCTTGGGCAGGGATCCAGTCCCCTTCAAGTTGGGGGCTCCCTGGAAGCTGCCACCTAACTCTACACATAATTGGGTCTTGATCATTGTTCTTTAGTTGACTTGGCCTAAGCTTGTTAAAGAGAACATAGAAGGAAACTTTTAAGCCTCTTTTGGATTAAGTCTTGTGCTTGGCGCTTATATGTATTTTCTCATTGAATACTCACTACAACAGTGAAGTCAGTTTCATTTTAGAGATGAGAAAACTTAGTCAACTGGAATGTCTTTAAAAGGGGGAGGACCTTTTAAAGATTGAAGACCTTTCAGTATGCAAGATCCTGAATACTGGTCATCATACTTGCCTTTTTCACTCTGTGGCAGGCACTGTGTTAAGTGCTTTTCAGGGATGACTCATTTACTCTACAATAAATCAAAGAGATAGGCACTTATATGGTTTCCATTTTAAAGATAAAAACACCAGACTTAGATAATTCACTTCTGTCACACAGCAAGTGACAGAGCAGCATCTCGCATGTCAGTGTGTACTTTTAAGCACAGTGGAGCATGGTAGTTCCCAACCTTGTGTCAGCACCTGAGAACTACCTGTGCATTCACAAACACAGTGATACATGCACTCTCACACACTCTCAGCCCTTTCCCTACACCTCAACTGCTATTTCTCCAACCTGGCTGCACATGACAATAAAGTGGAAAGCTTTTAAAAGTACAGATTCCAGGGTCCTACCCCAGACCAATCAAATTAGAAGTGGGAGAGTGAGCCTCTTTGGGTAAATAGGTTGTTTTTTTGTTGTTTGTTTTTGAGACAAGAGTCTCGCTTTGTCACTCAGGCTGGAGGGCAGTGGCACGATCTCAGCTCACTGCAACCTTCACATCCCAGGTTCAAGTGATTCTCCTGCCTCAGCCTCCCAAGTAGCTGGAATTACAGGCATGTACCACCATACCCAGCTAATTTTTTGTATTTTTAGTAGAGACAGGGTTTCATCACGTGGGCCAAGCTGGTCTTGAACTCCTGACCTCAGGTGATCCACCTGCCTTAGCCTCCCAAAGTGCTGGGATTACACGTGTGAGCCACCGTGCCGACCATTTGGGAAACAGGTTTTTAAAGAGCAGAGTAGGCTGGCCCGCGCTCCAAAGCACCGTGTTAGCAACCACCTAGAGTTAAAGTTCTTTCTGTTGCTCATATTTAGGCTAATGGTTTTAATTAGCTCCTTGAATGAGGTAAATGTCTTCCATGATTATTTATGGATTCCTGCATTTAGCCTTGTCCTTTGAACATAAGAAGGGCTAAAAGAGAACTTGTTGAATTGAATAGGTTGCAGTTTTCAAGGAAACCTTCATAGGCAGCAGAACTTAAAGAGTAGCAACAGTTCTGCTTCAGTTAGTAAGCCTAGCTCTGTAGGAATGGCTCATGCCTGGGCTGTCTTATTTTTGTGCCTGATGGGTATATTTAAGGACTTGTATATCTTGGCATTGCTTTATATATAATACTAACACCACCAATGGAGAATGGAGTCATTTCTGATAAGTAGCATTACATTAACATGTAATAATACAATTACATCCCTCTCTTCATCAGCTTCAGGTGAACACCTTTGGTCAAGATGAAAACGCAGAATATGAAGGCAGGTGAATATTGGGATTATAGGAAATCTGGAAGTTTCAGGAGAGCAAAGATAACTGCTCACTTTGTTCTTCCAGTGATTGAGCAGAGCTGAATGGAAGACACGCTCAAGAAAACCTGAACATTTTAAATGACTGGTTTTCAGAGTACCTCAAGATGAATGTCAGGAGAAAGTTTTTAACTTTGTAAATTTGTTCCTAACAATCACTGTTGAACGTGGGGTATCTTCCCCAACTATTTCATAGACCGCTAAAGAGAATCTATTGAATTCCACAAGCATTTTTTGAGTGCCTAATATATTCAAAACACGGGGTTAAGGGTTGTGGAGAATAGTAGACTACGGCAGTGTTTTCCAGTCTTTTGTTCATTATGCCTCCTCCAGAATACTTTTTAGACTTTTTTTCTTAATCCCTCCCTCAGGTGTACTGGTTCAGGTACTGTATGTAGATTTGTATTTTATTATTATAAAAAGAATAAGATTCCCCCCATCCCAAGAACCAAGTTTTGCCCCGTTGCTGGGCACCATTACCATTAAAGTAATGTCCCCTATCATCAACACTGGGTTCATTTTTCATTTGACAGCAGTCTTGGTGATTTCTGGTCAGGAGGGATATATAAACATTCTGGGAGACCTGAGCATATTTCTGTCTCTGGGCTTTGCTGCCTAAGCTGACTAGGATCCTGATTAAAGACCTTTTTGGTGAAACAAAGATCCCAATAAGAACTTATGACCAATTTCCTACAGTTTACTAGGAAAGCTGTATCATAGTTCTGGAAACAAATGTGTCACAGTAATTCTCACTCATGACCTGGTACACGCAAGGAAGAGTAAAATAAGAAAGCTTGACATTCTTCTCTGTGAGATCAATGCTAAGTATATGTGATCCAAAGGCTATGAACATTGAGATAAAGGACAGTGGGTAATCAAAATCCCTCCACTCTGTTATTCTGGCCCTCTAATTAGAATGCATTTTAGTATTATCTCAATTTTTGTGCCTTCCCCTCCTCTTTTGTTATTCACTATACAGGAAGCATCCAGGATGTGGGAACATTGTGACATTTGCACAATTTTTATTTATTGCTGT
Organism: Rhinopithecus bieti; assembly: GCF_001698545.2. Taxonomy (NCBI): domain Eukaryota; kingdom Metazoa; phylum Chordata; class Mammalia; order Primates; family Cercopithecidae; genus Rhinopithecus; species Rhinopithecus bieti. The sequence goes on from NW_016815046.1 coordinate 226,816, forward strand.
GGAAGGCTTCCTCTTTGAAGCTGATTTGGGAAGGAAGCCACCAGCTATCCCAATAAGGTATGGTACATTAGAGTCTCTTTTAGCTTTTGGATTTTTTAAGAAAGTAAAGAGGTGGTACCTGTATAAAAGAAGTATGAGACATTCTTTTGTAAGATTTATTTCAGAGATATCAGTAGAATACTAAGTCATTTTCTGAATTTAATACGTTGTGAAAATCCAGGGTGCCTACTTCCAAACTAAAATTTCTGCCACAAGATTTAAAATAACCATGATGGAGACAAGAGTGTGTGTGTGTGTATGTTCTTATTTAGTATAGGATTAGTCAGAAGGCCTAGTGTGACCACAAATTTTGTACTGTCTTCTGTGTTGGTAAAGTTATCAAACATTCTAAAAGAGGAGTATCCTTGTTTCTTTTTAAAAACGAATGGCTTTTGGAAATAAATAGAGGTAGTAGTTGCATAACTTTGTGAATGTACTAAATGTCACTGAATTGTTCACTTTAAAATGGTTAATTTTATGTTACGTGAATTTCACCTCAATTAAAAGAAAATGAATGGCAAGCGAAATCAAAATTTGTTGATGCCAGACCTGTAATCCATTAGTCCAAATTTGCCTAATTGTACTAATGGGGCCAAATAGAAAACAAGGCAGTTCTTATGATAAACAATGTATTGAAAACTCACCTGTCTTGCTGCGAGTGACTCGAGATAAAAGTATAATCCATCCAACTATGAGAATTTAGTAGGATGGTGTCACTTACTCGCTTTTAGAGCGACATTCTGGTATGAATATATCCAAGTAGGAAGGCTAAGGCTCGTCTTTGTTGGTTTTCTTTTGCAGCATTCCTACGTAGCCTGCTATAGAAAATCTGGCTGAATTTTGTTAATATTATACTTTTAAAGTTCCCATTGCGATGCTAAATATTCCAGATACTTTTTGTTTTTCATTGGCTTTAGTATCTGCATAAAACTTTCTGCCCCTAAAGACCAGCATCTACATTGCAGTAAAAGCCCCAGCATTTCTTGACTCCTCTGGCCCTTTCCCGCCTCTTCCCACTGTCTCTCCCCATTCTCTCTACCACTAGCATAGATCACCTTATCTTTTATAATAACATCCTAGCTGACTGACCTCCCTGCCTCGCACCTCTTCATCCGTCCATTTCACTTAATATCATTTTACCATGTGGCCTCACTCTGTGGTTACCATGATGTTCTGAATGACATCCAGACTCCCCAGCCTGCCCTTTGAGGGTCTCTGTGATCTTGCCCTCATAACCATATTCCCGTGCATGTCCTATGTGTGGTGGCCATTTTATTTTCTGTAGGTGGAGCCATAATCAAAATTTTGCTCATGTCATTCATCCCCATCAACAATTTCTAGGCAAGCAATGTGGAATAAATTCATTGTCCTAAAAGACCTTGACAAACTCTCTGTAAATGGCACCTCGTCAAGATAGAACTAAGAAAATTTGGCAAGAAACCTGATAAAGTTGCAGATAGTATGTTATTTAGAAGCTGTGAAGAAGCTGTTGCTGGTAATTTTGCATGTGTGTTCATTGTCAAGTTCCTCAGACTCTCCAGACTATATTAGTTTAGCCTTGGCTTGACTGGCCTGTTGTGGTGTATGGCTCCACACCTAACTAGCAACGCAGAATGGGTTCTTTCAGGGAAGATCACTTAGGACTCAGTGCCGTCATATCCTTCAGCTGTGCAAAGGTGGAAAATGGTTGGGAATCTCAAAGATCAACATTTCCTGAAGAATATGGAACCACTTATTTGCCTTTGCCCTGCATTCTTTAGCTATTTATTTTAAATACTGTTTTTTCTCTTACTGATATGGTAAGTTGAGTCATATGAAATTTCTAGCATTCAACTTGTTGACCTATAAAACCGGCAATTTTATATGGTTTAGCCCAATATATGTAGAAGGCATCTTATGTATTTTCTGGATCACAATGATGACATACAAATGTAAAATTATTTGTTTATTCATCTGTTCATAATTATTCATATGTATTTATCCCTGTAAGTTATTAGTGTTACTGGATTTTTTTTTTTTTTAGTTTTTGTTTCTGTTATTAAGACCTATAAACTTTCAAAAAACAGAGACCCTGATTTTAAATAAAAATCTGTACAAGTCAAACCATGTCCTCATTAATTTGGAGGCCACTAGTTCAGAATGCGGGAGAATTTAGCAGCTGCTAGGCTGAAAATAATCCTTAACTTAGCAAATACTTTCTTTAGAAACAGCGAAAATTAACAGTACAAACAAGTGTATAGAGGAGGTATTTGAGAGAATCAGCCATTTGCAAGTTCTTCAGAGGTATATGAAAATTATTTACAAAGAACCAATGCAATCATTTTAAGTTTCTATGTATACTTGAAAAATATTAAATAGTGTTTCTTTAAATGTATTTTATAACTCAGACTTTCCCATGTTAGTCTGGCTTTGTGAAGCATTTTGATACTTACTTAGTAGTTGACATTGCATGATAATAGCGATGCAATCTTGTAACGCAGAGGAAATATGCAAAATGCCTTTTTAGCCAAAAATATGTATTTCCTGTACTTGATTTTCTTGAAATCCTAGATTCTGTTTGATGAGCTGTTCTGTCTGCATTTCAGGTACTATGCCATAATGGTGACCATGTTCTTCACCGTGAGCGTGGTGAACAACTATGCCCTGAATCTCAACATTGCCATGCCCCTGCATATGATATTTAGATCCGTAAGTGCTGCCAGATGCCGTGTGTATGTTCGTCTGAAAAGTATAGTTAAGTAGGTCGATTGAGTATATGGCAGAACTAGAAGGGTCTTGTAATAAGTGGTCTTGGGTAGAAGAATAGGTTTGTGAATGCATGAGCAAAAATGGCTTTCATCTGAAAAGTAAGGCAAAAAGGGAAATCTCCAAGTGGATGGTTTACTTTTATTCATCTGAGGTCTAATGAGTGATTAATAAAAAGAAAATTAAATTTTCCCTAGGAAACAGATTTTGCCTTCATTTTCCCTCATCTCTTTGATTTTATATTCAAACATGCTATGTTATTTAACGTATTTCTTATCACGTACTTCTTTCTTTCATAAAAGTACATTTACTTCCAGAACATGAAAGAGATACTTGTCTTTTCTGATTTTATTTTTTAAAGCAGAGACTTGAGATAATAAAGGGAAATTCTTGATGAAGGTAGGGTTTCTCCCAAAGCACTCCAGGCAAAAAAGGCTGATAATTGTGATGGTAACATTTCCATGTGGTCTGAGATTTTTGTGAGATTGTACTGTTCCCGAAGGGAGTTTCCAAAGCAATTATAATAATTAAGGTGACCTTCAAAGCATTGAAAACATAGTATACTTTCAATAAACACCTGTTGATTGATCGTCGCCTTTTTAGAGAACAGAGAGATCCTTGCATGACTTTTCCCATTAAAACTAGTCAGGGGCTGCGCGCGGTGGTTCACGCCTATAATCCCAGCACTTTGGGAGGCCGAGGTGGGTGGATCACCTGAGGTTGGGAGTTCAAGACCAGCCTGACCAACATGTAGAAACCCCGTCTCTACTAAAAATACAAAATTAGCTGGAAGTGGTTGCACATGCCTGTAATCCCAGCTACTTGGGAGGCTGACGCAAGAGAATCATTTGAACCCGGGAGGCAGACGTTGCAGTGAGCCAAGATCACACCATTGCACTCCAGCCTGGGCGACAAGAGCAAAACTCTGTCTGAGAAAAAAAAAAAAAAGTGGTCGGGGGTAGAGGGTGCAGGTAATGGGGAGAAGCTTATTAAAAGCTCTTATAAATTAGGTAGATGGAAATTTTGACAAATATAAGTCTATGATATCATTTATTCCTGCTAGCCCTAGCTTCACCACTGACCAATTACAGGTGACCCTTGAACAACATAGGTTTGAACCTCATGGATCCACATATATGCGAATTTTTTTCAAACAAATATGAAAATACAGTATTCGTGGGATGTAAAGCATGCCTATAAGGAGGGTTGATCATGACTATATTGAGAATTGATCCTTTTTATTCTCATTGTCATCTTTATAAGGTTTTTTTTTTTAAATATATGTATACGTATATTTTTGGAGATGGAGTTTCGCTCTTGTTGCCCAGACTGGAGGTGCAATGGCACGATCTTGGCTCACTGCAACCTCCACCTCCCAGGTTCAAGCGATTCTCTTGCCTCAGCCTCCTAAGTAGCTGGAATTACAGGTGCCTGCCACCATGCCCAGCTGAGTTTCGTATTTTTTAGTAGAGACAGAGTTTCACCATTTTGGCCAGGCTGGTCTCAAACTCCTGACCTCAGGTGATCCGCCCACCTCGGCTTCCCAAAGTGCTGGGATTATGGACATGAGCCACCGCACCCGACCATCATAATAGCTTTTTATGGTTTATACTTTTGCCGTCATAAGAACAACTAAATCTTACTAATTATTCATCCTAGCCTCCTTCATTCCATGTTTTTCCCCCTTGCCCATGTTCCTATTCATCTCAAATTATGTTTTTTTCCTAGTGCACTAAACTTGTTACTGTTGTCTCCTTTTGCAGGGTTCTCTAATTGCCAACATGATTCTAGGAATTATCATTTTGAAGAAAAGGTAAACAATATACTTCTATATTTTGTGTATGGAAATGATATCCAGTCCATAAGCTAGTCATCTGGATTCCTTGTCCCAAAGTAGTGATAAGTTTGCTTCTGGCCATCTACCTCTTTTTTTTTTTTTTTTTTTTTTTTTTTGGGACGGAGTCTTGCTCTGTCGCCCAGGCTGGAGTGCAGTGGCCGGATCTCAGCTCACTGCAAGCTCCGCCTCCCGGGTTCCCGCCATTCTCCTGCCTCAGCCTCCCGAGTAGCTGGGACCACAGGCGCCCGCCACCTCGCCCGGCTAGTTTTTTGTATTTTTTTAGTAGAGACGGGGTTTCACCGTGTTAGCCAGGATGGTCTCGATCTCCTGACCTTGTGATCCGCCCGTCTCGGCCTCCCAAAGTGCTGGGATTACAGGCTTGAGCCACCGCGCCTGGCCCTACCTCTTTTCTTAGTTCTTTACCGGTGAGGCCCAATCATGCAATGTCCTGAAGCAGCTGACCAGGTAAGAGGCGACACCTGTGGTGTCTCTATGTAGAACTGAATAGCTCTTGCCATCGTTGAATTTTAGTGTCATACTAACCTGCGAAGCCAACTTATAAAGATAATAGAGAGGTTCACTGTGCAGTATGGTCACCACTAGCCACGTGTGACTATTTACATTTACATTTTTCAAAATTAAAGAAAATTAAATATTTAGTGTCTCAGTTTCATTAGTCACATACACTTTTTTTTTTTCTTTTTTCCTTTTTTGGAGATGAGGTCTCACTCTGTCATCCAGGTTGGAATATAGTGGTGTGATCTCGGCTCACTGCAGCCTCCAGCTCCCAGGTTCAAGTGATCCTCCCACCTCAGCCTCCCAAGTATTTGGGACCAAAGGTGTGTGCCACCATGCCCAGCTAATTTTTTTTGTATTTTTGGTAGAGATTGGGTTTCGCCATGTTGTCCAGGCTGGTCTCAAACTCCTAGTCACATTTTCAGTGCTCAGTAGACTCACGTGGCTGGTGGCGACCATGTTGGAGAGCCCAGATGTGGAACATTTCTAACATCCCAGAAATTCCATGGGATACTGCTGCCCTAGAAGATGCTTATCAGTACAGCATAGCAAACTAAGGAATGGTTGTACATATTAAAAAGGAAATTCCTAACAAAGGCCCAAATAGCCAACAAGATGGAAGGAAAGGTTCAGGGCTGTTCTTTGTGACTATCACCAATGGCTCTCTTTGGGATAGGAGCAGGAAGTACCAGAAGTACCTGGGATGCTTTTTCAAAGTATTTGTCTCTCACCTTCACTCTGAGCTTCACCCCTCACTCCTAAGCAGGAAGGATGTTAGCGAGAGACAACACATACAGTTTGGGAAATTTCTCAGGGAAAGTTCACTGGTAAGACCAAAATTATACAAGCTGATGGCAACTTTTCAATGTATTTGTTATCCAGCCCCAAGCTCTCTAGACGTGCTTGGAAAGTAGCTGTCAATTCAGAATGTGAGAACCTAGAGTTTTTAAGTATTAAAGGCTGTGTCATGAAAATAATAACTGTCCTGTCCTACTAGGCTCCATATCATGGACCCTTTATCTCCTGAGGCTTATGAATTCCTTGAAAAGTACTGCTGTAGTTTTCTTTCTTTCTTCTTGGTTCTCTGCATTTCAACATAGATACATATGATGGTCAGGTTTATTACATTTGAAGTGATTGCCATGCTTCTTATAGTGTGGAATTCACCTTGGGACAGGCCTGTGCTCTTTTCCAACCTTTGATTCTGGCTCATAACAAGGATACCAAAGAACGTGTTATAAGAGGAGTTGTGTTCTCCTGGTATTGCCCCAAAATATTCGGGGTCTTTCTCAAGCATCTGTTGCCCTTAAGAACTTGTTCTGAGGGTGTCATCTTGCATCTGTCTAAGCCTTTTGACTCTTTTCTATGTGTGTCTCTTTCCCATAGAGCAGGAATTTCCATAAGGTAACTTTCCAATAGAGTGAATTAACTTCTTATCTCCTTTTCTCTTGGGTAGAAGACCCTCAAGTTCATAGTGTGCTCCTCATGCCAAGATTTGAAGATCAAATCTATATTCACCTTACCCATGCCTTTATTATTCTTTTTGGCCTGAGTTGTAAACCTCTTCAGCGTGATCTTTCTGGACTGAAGAGGTTCATTATTTTTTCCCGTACATCCGCTCATACCTGCTTCCTCCCCAGCTGCTCTCTAACATGGTCTTCTTGGCCCTTTTGGTCCCTTTCTCTGCTTATTAGCTAGTTCTGGCCTTTTACAAAGTACTGTGACCAAAACAATACTATGTATTTGAGTAGAAAACCTGGATGGTTCATCTTCTTAGTTAAATTTCTTTTAATCCTCACCTGAGGCCTTTGCTTGATTACCAAGAATCTGAGAGGGTGCTAATGATACTAGCTAATGTGAAATGGTACTGTTATTACTGTCCGTAGTTCTACAATCTGAATATCCTTCCCCTTATCCAACTATGCCAACATTTTAAAACAACATTAAAGGCCGGGCGCGGTGGCTCACGCCTGTAATCCCAGCACTTTGGGAGGCCGAGGCGGGCGGATCACGAGGTCAGGAGATCGAGACCATCCTGGCTAACACGGTGAAACCCCGTCTTTACTAAAAATACAAAAAATTAGCCGGGCGTGGTGGTGCGCGCCTGTAGTCCCAGCTACTTGGAGGCTGAGGCAGGAGAATGGCGTGAACCCGGGAGGCGGAGCTTGCAGTGAGCTGAGATCTGGCCACTGCACTCCAGCCTGGGCGACAAAGCGAGACTCCATCTCAAAAA